>NC_068938.1:137362807-137662807 GCF_016801865.2 Culex pipiens pallens | reverse complement strand
AATTAAAAAATCGGCAAAAACAAATGTTTCCGTGTACCTATTTTGTTAATAGTCCCCAACAATACCTACAACTTTGCCGAAGACAACAAATTGATCAGAAAATTTCTTGAAAGCTAGGCGTCATCCATAAAGTATGTCACACTCTAGGGGGGGAGGGGGGTCTGAGCAAGTGTAACATTGCATGTTATAAGTATAGGAAAAGCGTGACGAAGGGGGGGGAGGGGGGGGTAAATTTTAACTGATTTTAGCGTGACGTACTTTAAGGATGAAGCCCTACAGGTTTTCGAATATTTACCATTTTTGTATGGACAGCTGTCCAAATTGTATGGAGACTTGTATGGGTGAACCAATGAGACAAAATAGCCTCAGTTTTGCACTGCCCCGGTTTTGATTCGTTCAGCTGCCTCAAATACCCAAAATTCAGTGTTTACAATAATGATTTAGATTTTTGATACACTTGAAAAAATAAAACACCAACTTTTGAAAATACACCCAAACCCCGATGGTTTGACACCAACTGTTGTCAAACGAACGAGATCACTTTTTAGTTTGACACCCCTTTTACATGGAGTTCACATACACTACCAAACGTTCGTTTTGATAGTGTGCGTGAACGCCGTGTAAAAAGTGACAGTTCGTCACTTTTTAGTTTGACTTTGACCAACCAACGAGGTACAAACTAAAAAAGTGTCAAACGAAAAAGTGACCAACCACGGGGGGTTGAGTGTACTAAAAAATTTCACAAAACTTTTTATTTTTGAAAAATACTCAAAATTTTAGTTTTGTTTTGTTTTTTGATAAATTTTGAAAGCAATAACACAAATTCTAGAAAATACTCAAAATGTTCACAAAACTATGCATTTTCGAAAAAATACTCAAAATGTCAGTTTTTTTACAATATGACAATATTTTGATATTGTATCAAAACTGAAATTGTGAGTATTTTTTCAAAAATACGTAGTTTTGTAAAAACTTGGGTTTTTTTTATTTTTTTTTGCTATTTCTTTCGAAATGTATTAAAAATCCCGATCATTTGATACCCATATTGTACAAAACTGCAATTTTTAGATATTATTTCGAAAATACGTAGTTTTGTGATTTATTTTTCTATTTTCTAAAAATTGTGTTATAATTTTCACAATGTATGCAAAATTCCTGATCATCAAATGGGTATCAAACCCATATTGTAAAATATTGAAATTTTGAGTACTTTTTCAAAAATACTTAGTTTTGTGAAATTTTGAGTATTTTAAAAATTTTAGTTGTAGTTAAAATTTTCCTGTATTTCGAAGCCGTTGCCTCGTATCAAAAAGTGGTCAAAGATAAACTTGTAGGAAATTTGACGGGTTTTCTGAAAAGAATAATACGCCGCATTTATAAGATTTTTTGATTTTTATGTTTAAAAGTTAAATTTAAAGGTGAGCCCACGATATTTTTTCGAACAAAATTTTTGTGAAATAGCCTTAGATGTTGCAAAAAGACTCGCGAAAAATGTATGGTGGAGCAACATTAACTTTGAAAAATATTTGCAACGGCCTAAAAAAAACAGAAAAAAAATAAACTTATAGAGTATAGACAATATTTTTGAAAAGATTTTATTCCACAAAGAATAAACAACATTGTTTATTTGCTTCATTGCATTGAATAAACTTATTCAATTTCTTGACGAGTCTGAAAGGCCAGTCAATGAAAATGATAAAGAGCCGTCGCGGGTCGGATGAAATGGCATCGCGAACCAAATCTGGCCCGCGGGTCGTCTCGGAAAGGCGCCAACATTTCAAAAAGCATCATGTACACACCATCCTTTTTGAGAAAACGCATTTGAATGTAGAGCAGGGGTGCTCAAAGTTTTTGGAGGCCGGGCCAAATTTGAAGCTCAAATGAGCTTGCGGGCCAAATTTACAAAAAAAGGTTATTGAAAGAATTAAATTACGTTATTTTAATTTAAAAGATTAAATTTCTGTTATTTAAAAAATCAATTCAAAATAATAGAAACCACAAAATAACGGTTTTCTATCGGCATTGTTGATTTTATTATTTCAGGTATTTGAAAAAAAGTTTTAGCTGAATGTACTTGTGCTTTCAAAAAAAAATGTTTTGTTTTTATATTTCGAAAATGGTGACATTACATGTTGAATAATTCATCTAAAGGCGTAATTTTATCTATAAGTTAAGTGTGGCTAATGAAAAATCGTTGAGAGCCAGAATTTCAACATTTCAATGAAAAAAAAAAGTTATAAAATGTTTTATGTTTCCGTATAGTTAAACTGCAATCATTTTTTTCAAAAAAAAAGCTTCGACAAAAAAATTTAGCGAAAAAACATTTATTTCCATCCAAAATTCGCTAAAATTCAAATTATTTTTAATAAACCCAAACATGCTCAAATGATTCTAAATGCAAAGGAATGCATATTTCATTAATTCCAGCTGATTGCACTTAAATTTTATTTTTTTAAGTTTTAAAGTTTTTTGAAAATATATTTTGCTCCTGGTTTTCGAGCCATTTTTTTAATAATGGTGGAGGGGTGGGTTGATCGACGAAAGCTTTGTAAAATATTTGCAACAAACTTGATCCTCCAATTTCCACATTTTGTCTGCCTGAATCAGTTGGTAGTCAATCAGATTCGTTATTTAACTGTACACTCAAACCCCGCTGGTTTGACACCAACTGTTTTCAAACGAACGGGGTCACGTTTTAGTTTGACACCCCTTTTACACGGAGTTCACACAAACTACCAAACGTTTGTTTTGATAGTGTGCGTGAGCGCCGTGTAAAAAGTGACAGTTCTTCACTTTTTAGTTTGACTTTGACCAACCAACGGGGTACAAACTAAAAAAGTGTCAAACGAAAAAGTGACCAACCACCGGGGGTTGAGTGTAATAAGTTCGAATCCAGAAGGAAGTGAAATGTAAGTTTGAGGGTCAGTTCATAAAAAGGTCATTATGACTTGCAAATTAATAAAGAATACTTATATTTTTGCAACTATTACAAAATTCTACCTAAGTCAAACTTTAACGATTTTTTAAATATTTCTAGAAATGTTTGATGAAAGTTTTGATGATATTTACTAATTTCACTCACATTGAAACGTGTAAAATTGTTTTAATTATAAAATATTTGAACAAATTATTTGTATCCTAAAGTGGGGATCAAAATATTGATAAATCATATGTTTTTTTTATTAACAAAAATTAAAAAAGATTAGCATAAAAAAGTTTAAAATAACCATTTTTTTGAAAAAAGTATAAAATTACAAGTGGTCAACGGGCCATATTACATGATCATTCAAAATGGGTCCGCGGGCCACAAAATATCACCTCGCGGGCCACGTTTGGCCCGCGGGCCATACTTTGGTCACCCCTGATGTAGAGCATCCATTTTCAATTCCCATTTTATTATAAAAGCAAAATAAGATGTTCTAATGATAACAAACGATGAAAAACGTTGCTTTTATTGATACTTGATCATCCAAATTCAATAAAACATTATTTCTTTAATTTTATTTGAGAAAAACAAACATAACTCCTTTTGAAATCATCAACGTCGATATCACCCTGCTGTCATTGAGGGGGGGCGCTTTGTTATGATTCGTTTTTCTTCGCCGAAAGTACATGGCGCTTTGTTTATGATGCTTTTTTTTTCGTCACGAGGTTCATGTAGTCTTTTATTTGACAGGTTGACAGGGCTATATTAACAGGGACTGCTGATGGCAGAGATTTTGTTTATGTTACTTTATTTAAAATCATTATTAAACAGACTTTACTGAAGTAACTTTTGCTCATTTTTGGTGGAGAGGTAGCTTATTAGGAGTACTTTTAGAATATGCAATAACCCAGAAAGTGTCAAAATGTACATGATGCCTTTTGAAATGTTACCGTCGATTTTAGAATGATGATCAATTTGCATTGAAAATTAGTGACGGCTTCATCTAAACTGGGCTGCTTACTGTAGTTCAACTGTTCCGGAAGTATTTCTTATATGGTTTCAATAAAGTTGAATATTTCATTGAAGCTCTAATTACTTTAGATAGGGTTGCCGGATCATTGATATAATTCCTTATTGAAAAGTGTTTTCCATAGAAAATAATCTGAAAAATAACAAAAATTAAACATTTTCGCTGAAGACTCTCAGATTGTTTGAATTTGTCATCAAAAAAAAATCAAACCAAATTTCAATTATTTTATTAACTTTATTTACAAACTTGTTTTAAACAAAGCTTTGCAACGTTATTTATAGTTGTAGTTAGCGGGATGCTTTTCCCTCAAATCTTATCCTAGTTAAGACTATCAAAGTACATCGATATTCCGGCTTACGGCGTTTATTTTTTAAATTAAACACAGCTCAATTTAAAATCCGTTCTGCAGCGGCGCAAACAATCAACACAAAGCTCATTTATCATTCTCATTCATCATTATCTCATTCACATCATCGATATCACCTGTTTGTTTATTTTTTCGAGAGACTATGCTTGTTTTTAAACTATTTAAACTTATTGTTAAAAACGAATGTGCCGATGGACAGATATACCTGCGCGCGCTCTATTTACAGCCTGTACAACTAAAGTCTAACTGATTTTTTTTCCGTAAACCTACTATCTCATGTTTGCTGATTTTGATTAGTTTAGTTCGTTACACGCCGTTTTATGAGTTTCTCCTCTCTCTCTCTCGGTAAATGTGTGAGCCCTACCAGAACTTTAAAAGCCTTTTCTTAGATCCAATTTCCGCTGGTTAGTGGTAATGAGTAACATGCGTTTTATTTTTTTCTTATGACATGCGTGCTAGCTGCGTAATGCATTGTGCAAAATTTATGTGAATGTATTTTTTAAAAATAAATAGATGAGAGATGGTTCTTTTTTTTTTTTCGTTTGTGTATGTACAATGCCACTAGCTTGCGTTAAATGTCATGGAATTTGTACCATCAATCCTAGAGTGGTTGTTTTTTGCATTAGCTAACTTTTTTATCGGAAAATTTCGATTTAATTTTTCTGGATTTATCAAAGTTTTCTTTGACCGAAATGCAATTCTCTCTTTCAAACATAATCGCGTTTTCGTACATTTCTCTTTTGGTTTCGCTCTCTCACACTGCAATTCGTCGACAGAGAGAGTGTACGAAAGGGAACGAAAACGCAATTCCGCTCAGAATAATGCAGTGCTCCCAGAAAAACTGATTTTTCTCCGACAGATAGTTTGGAACTCTTGCATTTTGTATGGTTTTTAAGACACAAAACAGGTAGAAACGCTTCGCCGTAGTCGTCTCCAACAATGCTTACAAATTAATAGGAATCATTGTTTCGCAAGAGTTTCCGCGATGCCACGGGCACCATTTTTGTGCTACTAGTGTGTGTTAATATAAATAAACTTAGCCTTCTAACCAATAAATAACAGCTCATTCACGTTCTCGCTCTCGCAGTCATCTGATGTTCTAGTTGGCAACACTGTTTGCTGGGGTTTGGTTTTTCCTAAGTTCCAATAATACAATTGTAGGGGAGGTTGGCTTCCAGCGCACTGGGTTTTTTAGTACTTTCGGTTATCACGGATGTGGGCCCGCTTCCGGCGCACCTTCTTCTCGCACTTGCCCCACCAGGACGTCTTGGTGCAGACCGTTTCCGGCTTGAGCACGAAGCACTTGGACTGGACAATGTTGAAGAACAGCTTGCCCACCATGTTGGCGTCGCTCGAGTCGGCCATCTTGAGGCAGGTGCGGAATCTGTTGGGGTAAAAAAGGGGCACTAATGAGTACGGATTTTTGGTAAAATATGAGCAAAATGTATGAAAAGAACCAAAGTAGCTTGCTAAACTGAAAAAAAACTGAAAAGAAATAATTGCAGATTAATTATTTAAAATTGTGATATGTTTTCTAGCTAGTACCCGCTGACTGGCAGCGAAATTATGGTAAAGTATTATTTGTATCAGATTGGGAAAATAACATACAAAGCAAATTTTGGGTTGTCATTTCAGTAAAATAAATAACTGAATGCGATTCAGTAATCATTACATTTGCTGAAATTCGGTAATAAACAAAAACATTACTGAAAAATCAGTAACTGCATATCTGTCAAACTGAAATGTCACTTCTGACTACTTGTTTGGATGCTGCCGAGTGAAAATCCTCTTTCAAATGTATTGTTTTTCAAATTTTGTATTGTGATCTTTAGAAACAAAGGTAAGAAAAATGTTAATAACAAATTCCTCGATGCTAACCACCTGTTTTTTAGGTTTGGACGATTGATGAAATAAATGAATTAATAACAGTTATTTTTAAGACTGCTTGCAACGCGGCTCTACTTTGTACTAGCTGTTTCATTTTTCAAATAGAACTGAAACAGACCACCCGCAACGCGGAGTTGCAGTTTTATTTTTCGAGCAGTATTTTGAAACCGAAATAAAACTGCTCGACGAGTTTGTTTCAAACGTGAGACGATTTGAAACTGGAATAGAACTCAGTTTCAAAAAAAAAATCAGATATATAGAGATATCCACGTAATCTTACACACACACTATGATGCTGTGTTGATAATCATACGCACGCAATTAAAAGCATTTTTTTCGAAACAACATTTAGATCAGCGCGTTGCGAACACCGTGTTCTAGTTTCATTTCCGCCAGTTCTAAAAATTTAAAACTGCTCGCAATTTGAAACAATTATAAAACTTCGCGCTGCAGACAGTCTAATGACAAGCAAAATCTAATTTTGATAACTGAAATACCAGCAATGATTGCTAAAACTTCAGCAAATGATCTGTCAAACTGCCACAAGAAATTACTGAATTTTCAGCAAAATAATTTGACGTTTATTTTGCTGAAATTTCAGTTGTTTTGACAATTTTTTTACTGAAATTTCAGTAAATCATCTGTCAAAGTGACAAATATCAGTTGACTGAGAATTCAGTAAAATCTAAATTACTGAATCTTTCACTGAAATTTCAGTAGTTGAAAATTCAGTAAAACTTTACTGAATTTTAGGAAAAAAAAATGGTGCGTAAACTTTGAAAAATAATTGCAACAGAATTAATGATTTTTATTCCTACCTCCAAATATAAATATTTTTGTCGGGATTTAAATCAAAATCAACTTGAATTTTCTAAAATTATGATAAATAATTTAAAAAAAAACATTCAGACCTAAAATCGCTGTCAAGTTATTGAAATAACCAATTTGATCAATGAAGATTCAAGCAGTATCTGTGACCATTCCAAACGGTTCCCTCCCTTTTTACGTTGCAGATATTCGACTTGACCCTGTCGGCTGAAAAGAGCAAACAAAAAAAAAAAAAAAATACTCCAAGTGGGCCACCCTGGCTGGGACATCATTCCTGCGCGGTGCTCTGGCTGCAGTCATAAAACTGCCACTTGCAATCACCGCAATTGGACACGTCACAAGAGTGATGGCGAAAAGTTGAGCAGAAAAGATTCGCTTCTGGTTTTTCTTCTTCTCTGGTTTCTGGTGCATTGCTGGAAAAAAACTTCATTCTTTTCGAAAAGAAAAAGAGACGACGAAAAGTCGTCTTTTCTTCACAAAACTTCTCAAAGGAAATCGATTGGCGCTTAATCGCTTGCACTTCTGGTTGAACGAGTTTTAATTGAAATTATCATCGCGATTTCATCCATTCACGCGATTGAAACAAAGTGTAAATTGACGCTAAACTGGTGTTGAAGATGTTTACCCCCGCCCCGGAATATCGTCTTTACAGGAAAAGCGCAAACATCGCAATAAAAATAACACACAAACACAGAGTTTCCACTTCATGTTGGTTTTCGGTACTTCATCAACACCCCTCTGTGATGCTGTGTGAACAGCTAATGGGGCTGAGGGTGACATTTTTATTGTGCATTTAGACATCATTTTTATGGATGTCTTCTTGTGTTTGTGTTGAAATCCTCGGAAGGATCAGGAAGAAGGTGCAAGGACAAAGCCGTTTGCTACCTGTTTGTTATTAGAAGCACTTAATAAATGAGCTCTTTAAACGTGTTTGGTTAAGAATGTTAAAAAAACATCATTTAACATCAAATATGTCAGTATTTTTCCGATTGATTTATTGGGCATATTTTTTTTAATTAATTACAAGATTACAGCTGCACTGAAATGTTACGACAGAAGGAAACTTTCAACATGATTTTGAAGATCCAAATTATTTTTTAAAGAATTCAGCTTCATAAAATATTTTGGGTGCCAGCGAAATATGAGAAAGATAGTAAAAGAACTAAATGTAACTATTTGAAATCATCTGATTTGAGTTGATGATTTACATTAAAGTTATATTTACACTGGAATAATTATAATTTCCATGAATGTTTGCTCCTTACATCATATTTCAACATTACATTGAGTGAGTTTACATAAAACAGCAATTACGTGCTGTGTAAATTTACATTTTTTTCAATTTAAAATTTTTCAAGAGTAAAAAAAATCATTGTAGAAACTTTCCGATCTTCAGAATAAAAATATTTTTAAAATTTTCAAATCAACCCTAACATTTGAAAATGGTCGTAAATAAGTGTTTTTGAGCATTTTAAGGCTGATTTGGAAACTTTGAAAATATTTTTATTCAAAAGATCGGAAAATAAATATCTCGATACTTATGAGTAAAAGTCACGTTATCATCGCAAAATAAATTTAAGGTGGGTATAACTAGAATACAGTGCCCAATAAAAAAAATGGTTTACGTTTTACAAAATCATGATTTCTTAAAAAAAATGGAAAACAACGAAATGAATTACGACCAACTTATGTCATAGGTCATAGGCACAGTGTTGGGATTTGAGCGAGAAGATGGAAAGTTTTTCTCACTCGCGAGCGAGGGCTAGAACTTTTAGTCCTTTCCTATCCTCGCTCGCCTTTTTGCTTGCGTTCTCGATGCGTTTTGGATGCGAACGACGCGTTGGTAAAGAGGTGCAACTTCAATAGTCGTGTTGTTTTTTTGTCGTTGCCAACTCGTTTTACTTCTCGCTCGCGGGCAATTCTTCTCGCGAGCTGGCACGTTTGTGAACGGAGGAGAGAACAGGCAATCGAGTAGCTCTCGGTAGCTCGGAACTCGCGGCGAGAACACGAGAGAGAGAAATATTTCTCGCGAGAGTGCCAGGATGCCAACACTGGTCATAGCTAAAAAGATGGCATTTTTGTCATCTAAAAAATATCCAGAAATGTCCACCAAAAATGGGTAATTTTTATAGAGTGTATTTTCTTTCTGAAGACACCAAATCGATTAGAAAATTCGTTGTTAATATACAGATTTTTAAATATTTAAAAAGCCTATTCGTATAAACGGTTGCCAACATTGCACAGTGCGAAAAATCGAGCCAAAAAACGGACTTAATTGATGCCGGGCAATTAGAACTTTCAACCGAGACTTTTCTTATGAGAAAAATTCCGAGGAATCGATTGATGATGATGAGGACCCGCGGAAATTTGCTTAATGCACGTTTAAAGCTGATTTATCCTGTTTTTATTAGTTTCAAATATGTTGCTGAAATGTTCCTTGCTTTGACATAAATTTTTCTTTTGTCTTCTCTAGTCTATCGCAATGAGTTTCAGATACATTTTGCGGGTTCTCATCATTACCAATCGATTCCTCGGAATTTTTCAAGTAAGGCAGAGATTGACATAACTTTGCATTGGACATTGGACATTTCAGCAACATATTTAAAACTGATAAAAACAGCAAAAAATAGGATACATCGGCCTTTTCCGCGGGTTCTCACTATCATCAATCAATTCCTCGGTATTTTTACTCAAGAAAAAGTTTTGTCAAAATATTGAACATTTCAGCAACATATTTAAAATTAATAAAAAACAGTAATAAAAAACAGGGTAAATCGGCCTTAAACGGGCCTCACACAAATTTCTGTGGATTCTCACCATCACCAATCGATTCTTTGGAATTTTTCACATAAGAAAAGTTTTGGTTGAAAGTTCTAATTGAACGGCATAAATTAGGTCAATTTTTGCCTCGATTTTTCCCACTGTGCATTGTATGGAGGCTTAGTTCGTGCAAAATGCCTTCATTTGTCGTAGAAAAAGTACACACAGAGTTTCATCGAAATCAAAAAAACACAAACAAAAATTTACATTTATTCGCACATTCTATGAAAACAATTTTTTGGGAAAAAATTGTTCAAGTTGAAGTATAGAAAAAATATTCTAACTCCGGTAACTTACATTTGGCCACACTTAACCCTCTACAACCCAACCCCGCCTTTAGACGGGCTTCGATTTAAAAAATCGCCGAAAATCCATTTTTCAACCAATCTTTGATCTTTAAAAAGCATTGGGAAGAAGAACTCTTAAAATTTCAGAAAATGTATGGGTTGGAAGTTTTACTTGTTTTATGTGACTTTGCCAAGTTTTTAAAAATGTAATTTTTTTAAAGGTCATCTTTAGCAGTGTTTTTTACTAACATTTCTTATATTTTAAGTAGAAAGAAGTATGCATTAATTTTTCTAGTGCCCCAGACTATGCCTCTACGCATTTATTTACAGTTTAAATGATAATGGTGCCATTTTATAGCAGAAAATGTGAAAAACATGCAAAAATTTAAAAAAATACGGTTTTTTCGATAAATTCTCTTACCACGAAATGAAATAAATGCGTTACAGTTTTTGTACACAGTAAAAAAAAATCATGGTAATATTACATCTGGGAAGGAGTACATCTTTTATGTTAGAAAAAATGTGTAATTTTACCTCTGAAAATGTGTAATTTTACCACTTTTCTGGTGTAATGTCACTTTTTCAGTCTAAATTGAGGTAAAATTACATCATAGTAATATTCAACCTTCCAAAATTACAGCTTTTAAATTTGCACAATTTTTTACTGTGTATCTAAATAAATATTCATCATGGCCTAAAACTCACCAAATCAATAATAAGATAATATTCAACCTTCCAAAATCACAGCTTCCAAATTTACACAATTTTTTACTGTGTATCTGAATAAATATTCATCATGGCCTAAAATTCACCAAATCAATAATAAGATACAGGTTTTCGAATATTTTCATGTCATTCATATATTAACCAACGATGTAAAATGGCTGTTTTGGTAAAAGGGAGAAATCTAATAAAGTTTCAACCAAATTTTAAAATATATTTAAAAAATTTGACTGATTTTTGGGAGAATTGTTTACATTTATCAATTTGAACAATTTTCCGAAAAAAATATGTAATGTTTTGTTCCATGAAAAATGTATCAATTTTCTTGAAGGCGAAAATTGTAGCAAAATATTCAAAATTTTCCATTTAAAGTCTTAGCAATTTGCAAGAAGTTTACAAAACGAAATCAATTATTGATTAGAATCTAATGGTTTACAAAAAGTGATGTGACCAAAACCTGCATTTTTATTTTTTTTATTTTTGAGATTGAACTTGTAGAGCATTGAGCACAAAAACAAGTTCTATGCACGAAACCTATTCTTAAAGTTTAGATCTCCATTTCCCAAGAATATCAAATAATCTCAAACAATTACGCCTGATGACCACGTGGAATGTTGCGCATGGCTTAGTATTACATCGCCGAGAATTAGTACCAATTTGTCAGCTCGTTTACTCTCTATCTCTCTCTTGAATGCTTCTTATCAAGATAGAATCATCTTTCTCCAAGCCACCAGAACGCCAGACGGGAAGAAAAAGAAAACAAGCCAGAATTAATTACGAGAAGAAAAGGTCATCTGTCAAAACGCAACGCAACGCGTCCTAACGATATTGAGACTTGAGACGACCAGGCAAGATATCTCTTCTCGTTGCTTGATTTGTGGGAATTTCAGACCACCTCCGTTGTGGTGTGCAACAATTGCATGAATTCCTTTTGGAAAAGAAAGGAAATTGGATCCCGCTCGGGTGCTGCCAACGACTGGTTCTCAATGGACCAGATTTTATCACCAATCTCGCCTCTGCGAAGAATCTGGCCATTGAAGCTTGCGGAGTGTCTCAATTTGGCACGGTTCTCGGTGCGTTTGATGGCCGTAAAATATGGGTCTTCTCTGTTTTGATTGAGTGGTTTATGCAGAATTGCACTTATCTCTCTTTTTTTTGGTGTCGATTTTCCCGTTGTACTTTTCAGGGAGAATCAATTGAAATTTGTGGTGTACACATCTGCTTCTGATCCAGATTGGTTCCATGGAGAAATTGGCTCAGGCTTTCACCTCGAAGAGAGATTAATTTTGCAGATAATTTCGGTGACAAGCGAAACGATGAGCTTCGGAGGGATCAACTTTTCTTTGGCGATAATTGAATTTGATCGGTTGAGTGAACTTGATGGGAAATTGCAACAATTGTGTAAAATTGAAAAGTTTCTCGTGTTGTAGGGTCACAAGGATTATATCTAGAAAGTACTGCGAATCGTGCATAAATATTGTAGAACCTGTCAAAGTTAAAAATATGGAATTTTAGAAAGATCAAATGAAATAAAACAAAGGATTAATTACTTCTCATTAAAGATTCAAGTATCTTCACGCATGATTTCTCATCAATTGAAGCATAACCACGTGGTCACCACCATGAAACTGGGATCGATTTCCACAACGAAAAAAAAATCAACACAAACGCAACAATTGATGGCGCAGCATTTATCCCAAAAAAAGGGTTCTATTTCTTCTTCTCACCAAAACCAAACCACAATCAGTCAAAAAGTCAAAGAAATTCCCCTCAAATTGAAGGTGGATTCCCATCGTCTCAATAGCGCCAGGGTTGCCACGGCGGGACAGATCCATGTCCACAGAGACCTGTGGCCGCGGTACACGTTTACGACCCCCTCTAATCCTATCCCGAGTCAAGCTCTCGTGGTTCTTGGGTAATTTATGGCCAGTAATCAGCTCGGGACGAAGGCGATGAGTTTTCCCCGTTGTTTTACGACATCAGTATACGATCCTCGTGGCCCCTGAGGCTTCAACCTGTAGTTGGACTGAAGGTACAGCATGAGTTAAACTGTTGACGGTTTTTTTTCATGCTTTCTTATTCCACGTGCGTTTATCTTGTTATTACTATTCGACGACGTCGTCGTCGGCGCTGTTTAGTTATAATTAATATCGACTGTTTTATTGATTGCAAGAGATATTTTTCTGACCATTTTTCAAGATACGAGCGTAAGATTGGAAGTTACATGGTCTTTTTTTTGCTAAACTGTAATCCTGTGCGCTAAACAGTTCATAGGCACAATAAAGTCTTGAAAGCAATTTCATCGGTAAAATAAATTAAACGGCTGATTTTTTTTTAAATGCTTAAAAAAATTATTATTCCTAAATTCTTGCAAAATATTTGATTTTTTAAACTGAAGTTTTAACCTTTCTGGTGCTTTGATCAGGCCCTCAAAGATCAGCATTTTTTATTAAGCAATGTCCCATTACTACAGCTTTCGTAGAACAAGTTATGCTAAAATGATTAAAAATCGGGACAGATTTGGGAATAAGGTTTGATATTATTTATTTTTCGAGTAAGAAAGCTTTAAAAATAATCTTTTCAAAACGTTTTTTTGGGTATATTTAAGAGTTTTTTTTTGATGCATTGTTTAAATCTGATTAGATAGATTGTGTTAGATTAAATTAGATTACTTTGAATTTAATTTAAAAAATTTAAATTGTTCCAAAATCAAATTGTTCAAAATGGTTACCCCGTTAAAAAGATTAAATTTAGAATGCTTAAAATTGTTTAACATGGTTGAAAAATTTTCAAAATCGTTTTCAAATGTTCAAAACTGTTGCAAAATACTAATAAACAGAGTAGTGAAAAATTCAAAATTGTACAAAAAATCAAAACTGTTTGAACTTTTTAATTTGTTTGCAATTGTTTGTTTGTTAGTTTATTTGTTTAAACATTGCTCATATTGTTCAATATTGTTTTAAATTGTTTAATACTGTTTGAATTGTATAAAATTGTTTAGAATTGCTTAGATTTTTTGTTAATTTGTCATAGTTTGTTGGTCATAGTTTAGGCTGGTACAAATTTTATCTAATGTTGTTGTCACCCTCCCCTTCAAAGTTGGTCCGAAAAATTGTAAAACAATTTTTTTTTTTCAAAAAACTTCTAAATTTCAATGGAAATTTAAGTGCAATCGCAAAACGTTTTTTTTCGCTAAAATTTTTGTTTGAAAACTTATGATTGCAAAACAACTGAACTAGTGTAAAATGCATTTTAAACCACTTTTTGCATTCAAATATTGAGACTATGGCTTGTTATTTACATTTCTATATATTTTTGTTTTTTGCCTTCCTCGACTCCGGCCAGAGCCAAGGGACAAAAACTTTGACAAATATTTGCACCGGCTTTCAAATGATTTAAAATAGTTTGAAATAGTTTGACAATTGTTTAAACATTATTCAAAAATTGCTTAATTTTTTTTTAATTGATTATTTTTTTCTAATTTTGAAAAATACTAAATAAAAAATCGTTAAAAAATGATTAAAAACTGTTTAAAAATTGATAAAAAAAAATGTTAAAAAAACTGTTTAAAAACTGTTTAAAAATTGTTTAAAAATTGTTTAAAAATTGTTAAAAAATTGCTAAAAAACTGTTTAAAAATTGTAAAAAAATTGTTAAAAAATTGTTTAAAAAATTGTTAAAAAATATTAAAAATATTGTTAATTTTTTTTAATAAATTGTTTGAATTCTTTTAAAATTGTTAACAAATTGTTTGAAAATTGTTTAAAAAATGTTTAAAAACTATTTAAAAAAAATTGAAAAATTGTTTTAAAATTGTTAAAACATTGTTTAAAAAGTTGTTTGAAAAGTTGTTTAAAAATTGTTTAGATGTTTAAAAACTATTAAAAAAAATTGAAAAATTGTTAAAACATTGTTTAAAAAGTTGTTTGAAAAGTTGATTAAAAATTGTTTAAAAATTGCTTAAAAAATGTTTAAAAGCGTTTAAATTGTTTTGAAATTGTTTAAAATTGTTTAAAATTGTTTAAAATTGTTTAAAATTGCTTAAAATTGTTTAAAATTGTTTAAAATTGTTTAAAATTGTTTAAAATTGTTTAAAATTGTTTAAAATTGTTTAAAATTGTTTAAAATTGTTTAAAATTGTTTAAAATTGTTTAAAATTGTTTAAAATTGTTTAAAATTGTTTAAAATTGTTTAAAATTGTTTAAAATTGTTTAAAATTGTTTAAAATTGTTTAAAATTGTTTAAATTGTTTAAAATTGTTTAAAATTGTTTAAAATTGTTTAAAATTGTTTAAAATTGTTTAGAATTGTTTAAATTGTTTAAAATTGTTTAAAATTGTTTAAAATTGTTTAAAATTGTTTAAAATTGTTTAAAATTGTTTAAAATTGTTTAAAATTGTTTAAAATTGTTTAAAATTGTTTAAAATTGTTTAAAATTGTTTAAAATTGTTTAAAATTGCTTAAAATTGTTTAAAATTGTTTAAAATTGTTTAAAATTGTTTAGAATTGTTTAAAATTATTTAAATTGTTTAAAATTGTTTAAAGTTGTTTAAAATTGTTTAAAATTGTTTAAAACTGTTTAACATTGTTTGAAATTGTTTAAAATTGTTCAAAATTGTTTAAAATTGTTTAAAATTGTTTAAAATTGTTTGAAATCAATTAAAATTGTTTAAAAGTGTAAAAAATTGTTTAAAAATAATTAAAATTTGTTTAAAATTGTTTGAAATTGCTTAATATTGTTTAAAATTGTTTAAAATTGCTTAAAATTGTTTAAAATTGTTGAAAATTGTTAAAAATTGTTTAAAATTGTTCAAAATTATTTAAAATTGTTTGAAGTTGTTTAAAATTGTTTGAAACTGTTAAAAATGTTAAAAAATTATTAAATTTTTTGAAAATTGTAAAAAAATATTTAAAATGGTTTTAAATTATTTAACACCGTTTCAATTTTTTTTAAATTATTTAAAAATGTTTAGAATTGCATAAAATTTTATTATATTGCATAAAATTGTATACAATTGTATGAAACTGTATGAAATTGTATGAAATTGTATAAAATTTTATAAAATTGATAAAATTATTTAAAACTGTTTAAAATTGTTTAAAGTTGTATCAGAATGTTTTAAACTGATGAGTTTTTTGAAAATTGTAAATTTATTTTACCCGTTGAATTAAAAAAATATAACTGATTGAAATTGTTTAAAATATAAAAACCTGTTTAATATTCCGTAAATTTGTTTGAAATGGTGAACACAAGTTTAAAATTGAATTAAAATTTTTCAAACTCGTAATTTTGATCAAATATTTTGATCAAATTGTTTAAAATCATTTGCTATTTTATTGTAAAAACTGTTTAAAATTGTTTATTCATAAAAATTGCTCAAAATTGTTTGAAAATGTTAATAACTGTTAAAAATGTTGTTGTTTAAAAATCCAAGTTATGAGTTTAGGTATTTTATTAAAAATGACTATTCCAGATGGGACACCTTTGCGCTCATCCCCTCTAAACACCGTGAGAATGCTTTGCTAAAACGCATTTGCAACTCATTCCACCATATCAAAGGGAGAGAAGAAAAAAAAAAACAACGCCACAGTCATTAACGTCGGATTGTGGTCAATTAGTTACAGGTTATTGTGGGTGCGGGGGTTGATGGGTTAGCGCTTCGGCCAAAGGGCCCGGCCTCGTGCGCCAATTAATGAGCCATCAAAGGCCAAGATTTTTGCGGCCCACCACCAACACGCAACGCCGACTAGCGTCAAGATCAAGCAGGATGGATGCTGCGTTTGATTCCTGAAAATGGGGAATTTCTCAAGCAGGATGAGAGGCATCTGCAGGCAAGCGTAACTAATCTGGCATCGTTCCACCAGATTTTTTCCAAGAAGCCAGCCCCCGACAAAAATCGGAGGCAGAGGCGTGTAAATATAATAACGTAAATTATCACCTCCTGAGCGAGAGTGTGAGCTTGGACCAGCAGAGAGGTGTTTGTGCGTTACGGGGCAGGGGATCCTTTAAACGTCCTTTTTCTGGCCTTTTTTCTGTTGTTTCGTCATTTCTTATGGTTCGTTAGAAGGGCCCTCTCCAGTCGGAGGTCGGACGAGGAGAACAAACGAAAGCTGACCGGCAATCGGCAGTCCAAGATTGTGTGCAGACAGGACGGCATGTGGACCACTTGAGAATTGTTCTTTGAAATAGGCTGAACGGTTAGGGTGGTTAGGGTGATTTCTAGACAAAACTTAAACATTTAAACTGAATTTTAAAGTTTTGCAATAGTTAAGAAGACAACATCTTTTAACAACATGAAAAAGTATTCAGGTAAATAATTTTACAGCAAAATTTGATTTTTTTTAAACCAAAAATGAAGAAATTTCAGTTTTTTTTTCCATTCAACTTAAACTAGCTGTTCTTTAAAAATTTTAAATGTGCAAATATAGAGAAGCTTAAATTTAACAACTCTAAAGTTCTATAAAAATTTAGATGAACTACCCTAATCTTTCAGAAGTGCGAGAATCAGTCAAAGCCTGCACGTTATGGACACTTATATCGCTTATCGGACGAAGAAACGTTTCGGAAATCTCGATCTCGATACCGAATTCAATTGCCGAAGAGAACCCTCGGTGGAGGCTGGAAATAATCCTAGAATTAACCCTGGCTGGCCTCGCTCTCCACTTGCTGTAGGCCACTGTGGTCGGTCGTTGGCGCCATATAATTTACCGCACTGAAATCAAGCTCAGCTCACGGGATGACTTGTCATTTGAATGTGATTGTGATGGATCACGTTACTCGAGAAGAGACTTGAGGATGCTCGAAGATGTTATCGCAGCAGGAGCTGCTGGTTTGAATCGTTTTTATTCAAATAAAAGTGAATTTCGAGAAGAGTCATGTAGGAAGTAGGATGGACAGGCTTTCAAAGAAAGTGAAACTATTTAATTGTTCTAATTGTATAGGTATGATTTAAGTAACGATAATTGAGTGCTTTTAAGAAAAAGATCGGTATTGATAAAGTAATTACCTTCTCTCAAGAATTAATTATAAGTTGTGAATGAACCTTTTTACAGAAGTTTGATACACCAATATTTATTTCAAGAACCTGATAGAATTAACTTATGTTGAATCTTTAAAGTGCAGAATTTGCTTCAAAATACACTTCTCTCAAACAGATTGATGAGGCATTAAATACCACTAATGTTCACAGGGTGGGGCAACATCCTCATAAATTTGTTCAAAATTTGGCCAGGGGGTGTCCATAAATGACGTAATTTTCAAAAAAAAAAGTCCATATGATTGCCCCACCTTCCTCAATGAGCTGGGTACGCTAGGGCACTAGCGTTCACAGGGTGGGGCAACATGGGGCAACTGCCCCACCATCCTCAGAAATTTGTTCTAATTTTAGTCAGGGGGCGTCCATAAACGACGAAATTTTCTAAACGTCCATATGATTGCCCCACCTTCCTCGAGGAGCTGGGCACGCTACTGATAAAACTTTAAGATAACTGTTAAAAAATCAATATTTATGTTAGAAATCAATTCAAAGAAGCAGCTTGATAAGAAAGGTTAGAGCAACTACACTGAAATAAACCATAATCTAACATCTAAATATTTTGCCTGTCAAGTGTCAACGTTTACTGCTTCGCGATGATAAGTTGGTTTATAAATAGATTATTTTTAAATGACAATTGGTTGATAGTGAAACTATTTAAAAATTAAGTCATTTGAATTAAAATAATAAAGAGTAACTTAGTAATTTGTTCATATCGAGTTTCCAAATGTTTAACTTTTCAACCTGATGCAGTCCAGACCCGATTATCCGAAGGCCTTGACAAAATATCATTTCTGATAATTGAGTTAATTATAATGTTTGGTTGTCTTATTTTTTACTGTCGAGCTAAAGTATGACCCCTAAACTACGATAAAGTGATTTAGAATTTTGCATTCAAGATGGCGGCCAAAATGGCGATGATAAAATATTGAAAAAATGCATTTTGTAATTTAATTGGCAATCAACTATTCAAATTTGACTAAGTTGAGGTCGCAGAACTCAAATTTAATGTTAAAAGTACAAAAATAATAAAAAAAACAAAAAAAAAAACAATGTTCGTGATTCGATTATCCGAAGTCATATACAAACCTTCGGATGAACAAAACTTCGGATAATCGAGACCTAACTGTACCGTCAAGATCAAGAAAATCATACATTTAATAGCTCTGAGGCCGCAACTTGTTAACCTAAAGACTTTTTTAACCGTTGAATCTGAATAAAAAAAATTAAAATTGATAATATTTGCTATCGTGAAAATAATATCTTCAAGGTTATGAATATTTTGAAGAATATGCTAAAACGAACGAACTCAAAGACGAATATTGTATCTGTTGAAGTTGAAAAATGGCAATCACTTTTTTCTAGTTGACTACAACTACTGTTCTATATGTCCTTTAGGTAAACTCAACCAAACTGGAAAAAATCATTATATATTTGTTCAAATAATTTTGCTCCGACCCTCCGCGTAAGCACGAGAGCAAGCAGCAGTCAAGTGCTCAGTGCTCCATCGTTTTTCGATTTTTTTTCGCCGTAAATTACCGTGATTACCCGCGAGTTTGCTCCTGCAGCATGCCAAAGGCCGGCCGTGGCCGTGGCAGTTCGAGTGCGGCCTCGAAAAACCCGCGAAAAGTTCGTCTACCGGCCGTGTGCAAAAAGGTAAACAAACCAACGCCGTGTCGACCGCCATCGCGCAGGGGAGCGTGAGCGCAGAAGGCATCGACAAAAAGTTGCTACATCCCGGATATGTTCCGAGATCACCAGTGCGAACCCGTTCCGGTACCTCCGGTGCCCCAACCAGTGGCACATCAACATCCGCCAACATCCCCATCAGGAACGAGTTCCAGATGCTGAGCGACGACGAAGAAAACAACAACACCGACGGTAGCAGCACTACCGACGACGACGACGACGATCGTCGTGCACGGAAAAAAGTGCCGACGCCAAAAACGAACAATTCTCCAAAGGAACGTAGACCACCTCCAATTTTTGTTTTGGACACGTTGGTGGACGATATTGACGAGTTGCTGGAAGGCCTCGGATATTGTCTGAAAATCGGTAAGTCGTCAGTGCAAGTCTACACATTTGACAACAAGAACTTCGACCTGGTTGTGGAGAAATTGAAGGGTAAAAACTTCAAGTTCTACACATTCGACCCCGTGCAGAAGACAGCCGTTAAGGTCGTCTTGCAGGGGTACCAAGACCGCCCGATCTCCGACCTCAAGAAGGACCTCTCGGGTGCTGGAATTACGCCGCGTGACATAAAAGTCCTCTCGCGGAAGACAACGGTCACAGGTACACACACACTGTACCTGTTGTACTTCGACCGCGGCACCGTCAAGATTCAAGACCTGCGGCGAACTAAGGCGTTGGACGGGTTTTGGGTAAACTGGCGGTTCTACTCAAAGAACCCGTCGGACGCAGCACAATGCCACCGTTGCCAGAAATTCGGCCACGGCTCGCGGAACTGCAACCTCCCGCCCCACTGTGTGAAGTGCGGTGAAACACACCTCTCTGAGGCGTGTGCACTGCCGTGCAAGGCGGACCTGGGGGACAAGGCAGAGCAAACCAAGGCGCGCATCAAGTGCGCCAACTGTGGCGCCAACCATACCAGCAACTACCGTGGATGCAGTGCACGAAAAAATTACCTCGAGGAGCAGGAAAAGAGAAAGAAGAAAGCAGCAGCGTCCCACCCTCCTCAGCGAAGTACGAGCGTAACCGTGCCGGCTGCTGGGCAGCGTACGGTTCCAGCGGACAACTCAGCATTCCCCCCTGGCTGGGGGCGATCGTTTGCCAGCGTGGTTGCTGCCGGTAGCGGCAATGCGGCCCAGCAAGAAGTCACCGGGGAAGATCTCTTCACCCTGCCAGAGTTCTTTGCTCTCGCGGGGGAGATGATGTCGAGGTTTCGGACCTGCCGTAACAAGGCGGAGCAATTTCTAGCCCTTGGGGAATTAATGATCAAGCACATCTACAGAGGATAAAATACTGTGATTTAGTTGTAAGCTTTTTCTCTTTCTTTCCCTTTTCCTTTGTAATTTTAGCAAGTTTTTTTTTTAATTTTTCTTGCTCTTGTTAGTGCCATAGTTATAGAAATAATTGTTCCAAAATGGATTATGATGCAACACACAGCTGAAAGGAACTCCAAAACTCTGTTATGAACTGCAAAAGAACTGATTGTATCTTGATTATTCACCAATAAAGCCGAATTGAAAATTGAATAATTTTGCTAGACATATTGAAAAAGAACAAAGTGTTCAATTTGATGTTTAAATATATGATACCGTTTGTTTAAAAATCAATAAAAAATTAAATATTTTCCTACAAAGCTTAAGCAAATTTTAAATGCTTTTGCTCAAAAACAAAATTTGTATTAATTGATAGGTTGATTTGTTCTCATTTTAACTAACTTTAAAATGTCTGTCGTTAGTAAAAAGTCTAAAAGTCTAAACCAGCTGATTGCAGATAATTATTTATTATTTTTTGTAAGATATTTTTTACGACTACACTAAAATAAATAAAAATCAAATTTTTGTTTAGCCTAACAAAGATAAAATTGTATTTTCGCACAATAAAGTTCAAAAATGTCTGTTAAAAAATCGAGTAGAAAAATAAGCTGATTTAATAAAATTAAGGTGAGATTTACAGCACTGAAATTAATTTAAACCACAATTCTTTTTGCCTGACCTAATATAATAAAAAAGCTGATTGTTTGTCAGACAATCATTTGCTTATTCAAAACGATTTTGAACAAAAATAGAAGAAAATGAATTTGAGGTTAGGTCAACAGCACTGAAACAAATAATCATAAAATGTTATGCAAAATAACAATGGAGTTAATTGATCGATATATTTGTTTTTTTCTGCAACTATTCAGTTGGATGCCAATCGACAATGAACAGGAGATAAATCAACAGTTTCAAAGAAATTGGGGTGATGAACCACACTGAGAAAAATACAATTCTAATTGCTTTGCTTGATGAAATTCAATTGAATGATTGGGAAACACTGAAATAAATCGAAACCCACTCTCTAACTGTTTCGCATAACAAAACCCGAACAAATGAATTTTAGTATCCCTCAAATGAGAACGTCAATCACCGTGATTGAAACAGTTCTCTCTCACCATTCAAAATGCAACGATTTACACCTTCTCGATGATCTATCTATTGTGATGCCATCAAATATCGGGCCCCGATATCGATCGAAATTATTGATTGTGCTAATGGTTTCCAAATTTGAACCGCGTGCTCAATTCGGAAGCATTCCAACGATTCCCATTGATTGATAGACCCCGTTATAAACTTCAAACCTCCACAATAAAAAAAATGTGGGTGACTTTCAGACATCAATCAAAGTTGGCTATGCACCTTAAGGGGTGGGTTACGTAACGGCAAGATTTACCTCTCATCGCAGCTGCAGTGCATCAGCGTGTTGACGCGCCAGTTGAACACTTGGTACTTGGTCTCGAAGCCCAGGATCCAGAACGGGCAGGACAGATCGTGCTGGCGGCAGCACCGGTCCGCCTTCGAGAGGCCGCCCATCTCGACGTAGTTGCGGGCGCTCCAGCCCTTGCCGCACCACTTGGTCCCGGGGACGCGCAGCATGCTGGACAGATCCCGGCGCTGTCTGTTAGGGTGTTCCCGACGACGACCCGTAAAAAAGGTGTTGTTTTGATGACTTTTCAAGTGTGTTCGTGTTTTGATTAAGGATCACCGGGGAGATTAAGGATTTACAACGCACTACTGGGAAGGACATCGGGACTACAACACAGAGGTTCAGGTAGCAAACGACGAAAGCCGTGTTAAAACAAAGACAACAAGAGCTGCCCCTTAAGTGTTTGGGAAACACATAAATCTTGCTTCATCGAGGGTGTCGGACCCTCGATTTGGGATTCAACTCCTTCACTTTCACACTAATGCGCGCACGTCACCGTTCTTGCTGCTTACCTTTGCCGTCAGAAGGCCGCCGGAAGTTGTAGATTGTTAAGCTAACTTTGGTTCTTTCATCGTAATTGTAACCCTCTTTTCGAGTCGAGGCACGAACTCCAAAAAAAGGATTCCGTACAAATTCATGCAACAGATCAGCAACCTACGCGACATGACTAACGCCGCAACGCTCAATCTGACAGTTGGGCGCCATCTTGCAAACGCTAGTCCCGCTCGTCCGCTTACTAACCCGTTACATGATTTGCACTCCGCCCGAAACCCAACCAAAAACTAACCTTTGATCGCAGCTGCAGTGGCTGATCGTGTACGGCCGGTAATTGAACAGGTCCCACTTGGTGGTCATCCCGGGGATATTGAGCTTGCAGTAGTCGTGCTGCCGGCAGCACATGTCCGCGCGCGAGGCCCCGCCCAGGTGGTGGTACCGCTCGGCGGAGTGACCCCGGCCGCACCACTTGGTGTTGGGCGAGAGGAACCAGTCGGCGATGGCGCGTTTGTGCCTTTTTTTTGGTAGTATTTTTTCGCGCGCGCGGAATTCAACGATAAAATTACGGCAATGGTGGACGGGAGCGAGAGAGAGAAAAAACGAAAGAGAGGAGAAAAAATAATATAAATTATAAGGAAAATATCTTTTGAACAAATTGAATAATGGAGGGAAATTAATTACAAAAAATGGAGAGAAAAACAAACAAACCAAAAAGGAACCAAATCATACACAAATCAACCAAAAAATAAAATAAAGGGTGCCACTATAACTTGTTGAATAATGATGTTTTTGGAGTTGAAGGTGGGTGCCGTTTAGAGTGGAGAGATGGAATTATTTCTTTGTCTAATTAATTGATATTTTTTTCAAATTCATTTAAATAAGCTGTGATTATACTAATTTTCAGTCAGATTTGGAGTTATCAACGTTTTTCAGGGTTGTTAACGATAAAATTATCGATGTTCAGGGCCGTATCTAAGGGGGGTGTTATGGGTGTTCAACACCCCCCATGGAAAAAAATGGCTTACACCCCTAACGCCCCGACAAAAACAAGGCCCGAAGGGCCGCCATTATTTATGATTATCAAAATTTAGTCATCCAGGAAAAAAACTTCACTCTCACTAGATACGCCATCAAGTGAAAAACTCAACTCTCAGTAAATACGTCCTCATAAAAAGATTTGATGCTAAGAAAAAAACTCCACTTTCAAAAAACACGCCCTTCTAAAAATATTCAAAAATTACCATGTTCGTTGACGCCTAGAAAAAAACTACACTCTCGCTAAATACGCCTTTCTAACGCCCCTTTGATCGTTGACGTCTAGAGAAAAACTGAACTGTTACTAAATACGCCCTCATAAAAATATTTGAAAAAAAAAGTTGATCGTTGACGCCCAGAGAAACCTCAACTCTCACTCGATACGCCCTCACATTAAAAAAAAATTAAAATAAACTTTGACCGTTGACGCCTAGAAAAAAATATCTCACTAAATACGCCCTTCTGAAAAGATTTAAAAAATCGTTGACGCCAAAAAATAAACTCAACACTCACTAAATACGCCCTCCGAAAAATAATTTAAACAAATTTGATCGTTGACGCCAACAGAAAACTCAACTCTCACTAAATACGCCCTCATAAAAATATTAAAAAAAAAACTTCGATCGTTGACGCCTAGAGAAAAACTAAACTCTTACTAAATACGCCCTCATAATTTTTTTTGCAAAAAAACTGAATGTTGACGCCTTGAAAAAACCCAACTTTCAATAAATACGCCCTCAGGAAAATATTTAAAAAAAACTTTGATCGCTGACGCCTCGAAAAAACTCCACATTCACTAAATACGACCTCAAGAAAATATTAAAAAAAAAACTTTGATCGTTGACGCCTTGAAAATAACTCAACTTGCACTAAATACGCCTTCATAAAATCATTAAAAAAAAATACTTTGATCGTTGACGCCTTGAAAAAACAAAACTTTCACTAAATATGCCCTCAAGAAAATATTGAAAAAAAACTTTGATCGTTGACGCCTTGAAAAAAAAAAATAAACTCTCGCTTCATAAAAATAATTCAAAAAAACTTTGATCGTTGACGCCTTGACTAAAACTTAATTCCCACTAGATACGCCTTAATAAAATAAAAAAAAATACTTTCATCGTTGACGCCAAGAGAAAAACTTAACATTTACTAAATACTTTGGTCATTGACACCAAGAGAAAAACTTTATTCTCACTAAATGCGCCTCATACAAATATTGAAAATTGATTGGCCAGTATCTAAGTAAAATAGTTACTTAGATCTTTATCGGCCAGATCCAAATCCAAATTTGGCGAAACTGTTTATCATTATACTGCCCCAAAGTTTTACGATTTGCGCCAATTAAAAAAAAACTTTGTCAAATATTGTGGAAACAAAAAATGATAGAGCAATATTCGACTGCTATTTATAAAAGAAATTTGACGCTGATTCAATTCATCGTCATCATTTTGATTAAAATCAAACATGGCAGCATTTTGAGCAATTAAAAAAAATGTTGCATGGATCGATGTAGGTAAATTCTGCTACTGCAAGCTTATACGTTTGAAATTCACATGAGATTTCATTTTGCCCTAACAAGTAAAGTTTGATTCGAATCAAAAATTTGATGACGCAATATAATTCAGCGTTTCTTAAAAAAGCAGTCGAGTTTTGCTCTATTATTTTTTGTATCCAAGATATAACCATTTGAAAACTAAATAAAAAAAATAGGTGAAAATCGTAAAACTAAAAGGGAAAAAAGAAGGGATTTTTGTATGTTTCGATAGCATAAACAGCTCCACTAAATTTTAAGCATGTTCTGAAAAAGTCGATTTCGAGTGGTGTTCCGCTTCGTGAAATGGCCTCGTAAGCAATTATATGGGCAGCTGTCAAACTTCTATGGAAAGTTGCACGGACAAATCAATGTTTTTTTATTTATGAAGCTTTCACAACTAGGAATATTGTTTGCTTATATGTTGGGCAACAAAAATTATTTTTGTCTAATAAATTTAAATATTAGGCCATATAACCATATAACTAAAATCAAACCATAAATGGAACCATTAAAAATCATTAAAAATACAACTTTGTATCATATGAAATTCACCCAAAGAATGCAACCATTTTTCAAAAACTCACTTCAAATATTGCAAAACTTTGAGTTGTGATTTCATGAAATAGTGTTTCAAGTTAAATAACGTTAGAAATTAGATTTTTGACGCAAATTCAATGTTTATCTATTTATTCACAAGTTGAAAATACTAATTTGCCATGAAAAACATTATTTCTGCTTGATATATTTTTTTCATTTCAACTTTGTGGCCACTGAGACAAATTTAAAAGCAATTTTATTGTTGTGGAGCATAGATTTTCACTGTCCAAACACTTTACTTCTCAACAAAAAATCCTAATAATATTTTTTTTTTTTTTTTGATTTGGTACGAACAAATATCGCTGATGTCTTCGGCAAACTTGTTCCTTAAAACACGAACTATAAGCTCATGATATTTAAGAAAAATAAAAAAAAACGACGAAAGCCAAAACGCATAGATCTTACGAGTTGATTTCCATTTTAAATTGATTTGGTCTGGGATGGCTCAAGTTTTTTTTTTTGAAATTAAATATGTCTTTATTGAACATTCTTATAATAATTACATTTCTTTTACATGATAAGTGGTATGGCCTAATGCTCTTCATCTTTGTTGTATTTTTCGTTTTAATATTAACTGATCACATTTATTTATTTGCTTCAAATTGTTTTACATTATTGCATTGAATTGAATACATTTGGGTAAAAAAGAAAAAAAATCACTTTAACAACTAATCCTAACCTAAAACTAAACAAATAAATCCATTGAAATATTCAAAATCACTAGAACGAGTAAACTACGAACTGTATTTTAAGATGAATGCTCCAAGAGTTCTTACTTGTTCCTGGCGAGTTTTGCACCCACGCAGAGTTGTTGTCATCTCGATGAAAATGTTCAAAAGTTCTTGTGGTGAAAACAGGTCACTACTGCCTTCACCCGTTGATGTTGGTTGGTTTTCCCTCGGTTGCTGACTGAAGCCTGGAGGTGTTGTATTCTCTGCAACTCTTTGCCGCTGATTCAACGGCAATGGCTGCAGATTTGGAACCACTCGAGTAGATCCTGCTCCTGGTGACGCCAAAGCAGGAAAATCCACGTCCGTGTATGCTGGTGGTGTTTTGCGACGATTTGGTTGGTGCCTCGTCGTCGCTTGCTGCCGAATTTTCACAAACTCAGCACGTTTTGGGCAGCTTCGATTCTTGGTAGAATGGTCGCCGCCGCAATTGAAGCATTTCGCTTCGATGTTCTCGTTGATTGTTTCGCAAGCTTGAGTTTTGTGCTCACCTCCGCAGGTTGCACAACGACTCTTGATGAAACAGTTCCTTCCACCATGTCCAAACTGCAAGCAGTTCGAACATTGCGTCACGTCACGGTGCACTGGACGATAACGTTCCCAAGTCACGATGATGTTGAAAATTGCCCGAACTGCCTTCAGCTCAGACGGCGTTGTCGATCCTTTCTCGAGATGAACCAGGTACAGTTGATCACGATACTTGATGTCCTTGTTGTGTCTCGTCATCTTGAAGACTTCGATCACGTTCAACTTAAGAGTTTTGAGCTCTTCTTTCAGCACACTCACATCCATGTCGTACAGGCCTCGGAGGACCTGTTTCATGGGGCGTTTACCTGGATCGTCATGGCTGTAGTATTCAATCTTTGTGTTGTTCAGGAAATCCCGAACGTAGTTGTAATCCTTTCTGGTAGGTAGCAGAATTTTGAGTCCATCAGCACACAAGCGAATGGAAGCTCGTAAAGCACCAGATTTGATAAATCCGGTCAGCCACTTTCGCACCGAATCCGATGACGATGTTTTCACAAAAATGGGTGGCAACTTTTCCCGTCGTTCAAATTCTTCCTTCTCGCTCACGTCCACAGGGAGGGTAGCGAACTGGTTTCCAGACGAATTTTGAGCGTCCTTGCTCAAACTGCCTGGCTTTGCAGGTAGCGCTTCGGCATTCTTTAGCTTCTTCAAATCTGCCGATCCTGCTGGTGAGGACCGCCTCTTTTTCTTGCCGTGAGGCATTTTTGCACTTTTTAAGCACTTTTTTGGTTTGTGAGGGACGCACGTCTGACTCGCTTCTCTGCTGATCGCAGACTCGGATGGCTCAAGTTGTGTACTGGTAAAAAAGGCTCTCCTTTAAAATTTTCCCGAAAAATTTGGGGGCAAAAAAAATTACTGATGATAAAAAAAATTAATTGAAAAAAAAAACAATCTAAACTATTAAGGATGCAATAACGTTATTTCAATATTTTCAATCACATATATCACATCAATAATATATGCACGAATAACAATATTTTCATGAACTTATTGATGTTTAGATATTTTTTTAAGCATTACTGTTACAATATATAAAGCAAATTTCACGTTTTTTGATACTCATTTGTTGACTATATACGCCTTTCCTATAACACACATACACCCCTAACGCCTTATGGGAGGAAACACCCCCCATTGAAGAATCCTGGATACGGGCCTGTCGATGTTCGATAACGATAGTTTTAGTCGAAAAGATAACGATAATCTATCACTTTCGTAATTTCAATAATTATTTCAGGGATAATCTTATCGACGATGACGGACGGTAACTCATTTTAAAATCTTTTTATAATTGAAATTTAAATTGAAATGCTTTTACTAAGAAAATATTATTTAAAATGAATAAATATCACTAAATACCGTATTTTTTCGACAATACTAAAATGTTTCATAGTTTGCTATATGAGTAATAAACTAAGCAAAATTGTGTATGCTTTTCACTTTTTCAGAGTTGTTTTTTTTGTAAAATACCGTATTTTTCAAAAAATACTCAAATTTTCATAATTGGCAATATGGGTTTCAAACGAAGTGAAATTGTTTCATGCTCTTCCACTTTTACTAGAGTTTTTTTTTGTAAAATACTATGACTTTAACAAAATACCTTATTTTTTCGAAAATATTAAAAAATTTCTTAATTTTCGATATGGGTAACAACCTAAGCAAAAAATTGTATGCTTTTTTACTTTTATTAGAGTTTTTTAAATGGGATACTAAATTTTTTACAAAATAACGTATTTTTAGTTCTAAAACCTAAAACGATTCGAAATTTGGCATGTATTTCCACTGTTTTCAATTTTTTGGAATCAAATACTAAAATTTTCACAAAATGATTTTTTTTAAAGTACTCAAATTTTCATAATTTGCAATATAGTTCTCAAAGGATTTTAAATTTGCATGCAATTTCATTTAGCCCATTCAGCATAATTCTGCACAATTTTGGTGAATGATCTAGCAACATTTTACACCGTTTGATATGAATATTGCAAATTATAAAAAATAGTATTTTCTAAAAAATACTTTTTTTTTATTTTAGTGTATATTCCAAAAACTAGAAACAGTGGAAATGCATTCGAATGCATTTAGTATTTTCGAAAAATACGGTATTTTGTGAAAATTTTAGTATTTAACAAAAAAATCTAATAAAAGTGGAAGAGAATACAAAAGTTTCGCTTAATTGGTCCATATTGCATATAATGCAAATTTGAACATTTTTGAAAAATATGGTATTTGTGAAATTTGCAAAAAAAAACTCTAATAAAAGTGTAAGACCATACAAAGTTATCGTCCCGATGCTAACGTTAACCATTATCGCTATCGTTAGATGCTAATATTATCGACGACAATTCTACGATTAACATCCTTGGTTTTTATTTCAATCTACAAATCATTTATAAAAACAGCAAGTTTCTATAATTCATGAAATAAAACTGATTTAAACAACTTGGAAATAAAAAATCCAATTTATTCAATCATTTTAAAACAATAATTTAAAAAAGTTTCAAATCTATAATAAAATCAAAAACAAATACTAAGGCATTCATTTTGAATTGATCGTGTTCAAAGAAAATTTTAAAAAGATTTTCTAAATTTTTAAATGTTTGCCTTTGAATTTAAGAGTTATTGAATTTTGAAGTTTGAAGGTTTTAAATGAACCACACTTTTCAATAGAAGTTATTTTAATTATTCCAATTAATAATTTTTTCTATAAAATTTGAAGCGAATTGTGTCTTTAAAATCCTTCAAAACAAATTATTTTTAATCATGGAACCTTTAAAATTTCGGGAATTTAAAAAAAAATTATGTATAACTAAAAATACTTGCAATGAAGTTAAAAGTTTATTTCCAAGTGTTTTCTTTCACAATATCCGTTCTCAGATAAAATCTTGAGAAGGCATGCAGAAAAGGAAATAAACGTACGGCACCAATTTCATGTAGATATCGCAAATTAACGCAAGATATGATAGCAAACGAAACCCCTTCGACAGCCTATAAACTCGTGCGGATTGCACCAACATTTCCCACAACCAGTTTCGCGTGCAACGCAACGCTTGCTTCGTTTGAAAATCCCCATGCAACGTGCGACATCGTTCCACTCGTGTCGCGCAACACTTTTCAACGTCACGCCGTCGCATCTGCGCCCCACTTCTGCGCACAACTCGCAACAAGCAACTGCTCGCGGAGAGCACGCGCGCCCCCAAAAAACAAGAAAGGAGGAATTGATACATATTTACAAATTGGCCACTCCGGTGTCCAAGTACATACGGGGAGCCTCCTCACCGGCAGTGCTGGTGAATTATGTTGAGGTTAGAGTTCAACGACAGAGTGTGGAGGCAGCGCGGCCGGATGTGTTGCGACATGACCAGCCCCAGCGACTTCGAGGGGATGATAAGCGACGAAACTCGCGATTTCTGGCGCGGATGAGAGAAATTGTGCGTGCATTGGTGGTGTGTGCAAGAAGGGTGTGCAAGTGAAGGGTGCAGGTGCAATTTGCATGCTCGCGTGTTCGACAGTTCTCGTAATCTTTGTGGTTACAACACGGTTGCGGCGAAAGGGTCAGGACAAGGGTTAGTACAAAGACGGGATGACGGGATCTACGGATTAGTACGGGTACATGTACAGATAGAGAAAACAAACAAGCTCTAGCTCAATATACCTTTGCAACGTTTCTCCCGCCGTCTGCTGTTCCTGGGGATCGCTGCTCTCCAGACCGTGGGCAAGATCGCGCATCTGCGCGTGCCGCTGATCGCACTGGTGCTTCAGCCGCCTGTAGTTCAACTGCTCGCGCAGATCTTCCGGGACGTCTCCGTCACTCTCCAACCGAACGTACGTCAAATTTCGCAGTCCAAAGGCATCCTGCTGCCACGCCGCCGACTGCCCGTCCTGGAACTCCTGCACGCTGTACTGCAGATCTTCCATTTCCGGTGTCGCCACCCCGTTGTCCAGGTACTCCCGGAAGTCGTGCTCCGATACCAGCGAGTGGTGGTTCAGCGGGACGCTCAGCGGCGAGGTGAAGTTACGTGCCCGGGCCACCTCGATTTCGGCGTAAAATCGGCTCAGAAAATCAGCCACTAGCTTCTTCTGGCGCAGGTACTCGCAGTCCATCAGCTGACCGTCGCTGGTGTAAATCATCTGGATGAAGCTCCGCCCGTCCGACAACTGCCACAGGCTGAGTGATTTGCTGGAAAGAAGAGAGATAAAAAGGTTGCTGATTAGTCGAATGTTTATTGAGTGGCGCCACGCAGCATTTTTTTTGCGTCTTATCAACGCTGACGAGTAAACAGTAGATAAAGATGCAGAAGGTGACGGAAATTTCGCGAATCGAACCCACTTTGTAGGTCAAGTTTAGCGACTTGCGTGAGCTCATTGACTTAAAGCGAATGAAGGAAGTGCGTTCGGGTGAACGTAACCTGTTTGTGGTAGCTGACATCTGTGACGCACCCTTTCTCTTCTATATATCTTGAATATAGAAGAAGATATAATTCAAAATTTTGGGTTAGATTTATTGAGGAGAGCAATAAGCAATGAGTTTTTGTTTTTTTTTTGTGTTTTAATATTATCCTTGGCAAGATATTTTAACATTCTGCGGTTCTAGAGAGCGTCAGTCTGGCTACTGCGCAAAGTGCGGCGGTCTGTTCTGAACTGTAGGTTGGCTGCGACTATAAAGCGCACTTTGATTAGCGCAACGCATTTCACGACCACGTGTCACTTCAGGATACCAAAAACCAGCATGGCTTTCCGAGCATGCTCTGCTTATTTCAGATTTTTTGCAACCACGTGACTTATTCAGATATGAAATGAAGCATGTTGATCGAGCATGCCAACAATTGAGCCTACTAAGGGACCTCTGCGATTTCCGCAACGGCGGGATACGATCGCAGCGGAATGATAATTAATCCTGACACCCGCAATATGATTTGATTCCTCAGATTTTCTGTAAAAATGTTATTTTTTAAATGTTAATCCATACTTGCTAAAATTCAAACCTGTCGAATTATATTTTATACAAGATTGAAGCTTTTTAGAAAGACCATAATTTATACCTTAATTTTCATAACAATTGCAACCCTATTAAAATTTAGCATTAATTGAATTTTCTGGGGTTTTAAGTTTTCACTGAACTTTAATTCCATATTTTCAGAAGTTATTTAGGGATCTTGCAGATTACATTGCGGATTGCTAAAATAACATAAAAAAATTTCCCACCTATAGGCGGGCTTTGACCTAAAAAAAATTCAAAGAACATTTTCCAAGCAATTTTTGATCTTTAAAAAAAGCATTGAAAGTGCTCTTAAAATTTTTAAAAGTTTAGAGTTGGAAATTTGACATGTTTTATGTAATTTTGCCAATGTTTTTAAATCTGTAATTTTTTTCTGGGGTTAACTTCGGCATAACATACATAAATGTTAATGTTTAAAAAATAAGTATTCAGTATTTTTTAATGTCCCAGACTATGACGCATTTTTTCACAATTTAAATTATCACGGTATCATTCTAAAGTAGAAAACATGACGAAAATAAAAAAAAATAAGTTGAAAAAGTTACTACCAAAAAAAATAAAAAAATAACAAGGCAAAATTTTGAAATGTTTTAAAAGTTGGATATCTATAATTGAGAAAATGATGATGAATAGCATTATTTTAATCTTCTCAAAGTGTCATGATTATCTCAATGTACATGATTTTGAATGCATTTTCTGATTCTTTGGACAATTTTCCACTAGGAAAAGGTAAAATAACTTTGTAAATAATACATATTATGTGTATTTGAAACATAATTTAAAAAAAAACTCAAATTTTCAGGCATTTTAAGTAAAACTAATTTCATGTAAAATGTGAAAACTTGTGATTCCTGCTTCGAATTCAGTTTAAAATGCAATATAAATCGAAAATTTTATAAACAAAACTAGTTTTAACGAATTTCAGGCAAAATTCATACATTTCAATAATTTTACCTAAAATTTTTGTGTTTTTTGTTTGAAGTTTTTTTTTAACAAGAAAAACTATGACTATCAAAGCCACCCCGGAATTTCAACTAAGTGTTTTGGATGATTTGAATCTTGAGGAAAACTTTACCAGATGGAAAATATTCCAATCTTTCAATGTCACACCAGTTTACGGTTATGTCAAAAACATTACCTAACCAAGATAAAAGTGAATTAAAAATTCTAGAAATTGAACGAAAAAAAATAAAACAAGAGAAGTAAAGTTATTCGCATAACAAAAGTTGCTCAAACCTTCTTAACACAGGAAAAATAAAACATTTTGAACAACAATTGTGGGTTAAAGTGTTTTTATAAGAGGGGTAAAAAAGAGTTGCTAAAAAAGTTTTATGAAAGCATTATTTCAAAACTTAGACATCTAATTATATTAATTTGCAGTATTTAAATTATTTTTTTAAATTCCAGAGTTAATATTCATTTTTTATTGTGTACACATCGATTGTTGTTGTTGATTTTTTTAGCTGACTGGGTAGACCTAAATTTTTTAAAAAGATTATAAATTTCTGATTAGATCTGACTGGAAACGTCAAGACGATTAGCACATTAAATTATTCAAATGTTTAAGAAGTTGATATAAGCATCTAACCGACTTAAAATTTGGGCGATACCAGTTAAACCATCTGTTAGTGTGACAAAGTTGTTATTTTTGTTCTTGGAAGAACTGGTTCTTACATTTAATTCTTATATAATTATATGCTAAACTCGAACAACCTTGAATCAGGTATTATATTCTTCGCACCAAATCAAGCTTTTATTCCACCATCTTCGGATCGTAACAAACGTAACGCGATCTTCGCAGCTGCTTCTGGAATTTTGCCACACAAAACGAAACCCAACCAAACCTAACTCAGCTCAAACATAATATTTGATGTCAACAACTTGGGCCGGTTCTCGGTCGCTTCAGTGGCGTGTTTAATTACCCAATAATCTCGAATTTCCCAACCCCAGGACCGCGCGAGTTGAAAGTCGCCCGAGCCGACCATTATCAACTATACTATTCACACCACAGAGTAAGACAGAGTCACTACTGCCATTTGATTTTTGGTTCCACTTTGTGGTACATCGCAGGTACATCGCACGCCTGCTACCAGCAAACCTTATGGAGCCAAAAAATAAAATGACATTTCTTCGGACTGCTCGCTCTGTGTTACTCTGTGTTCACACCATATAATAAATTGGCGAATTAAGTTCGGAGTTTTCGCTTTTTATGCCGCCTCGTCAGCGCAAAGTAGGCTGTGCGATCATTCGGGTATTAAAAGCGCACGCTTGGACGTGAAATGTTTAGACGTGCCCGGCTCCCAAAACTCTAAACCGTCAGCTCGGATGATTATGTCGCATAAATATTGGTCTGACAAATGACGCCGATCGTCAGAATACGACCACCGCTCGCGTGACTGTCGACGATCTGCTGTCACGCAGTTTTAACTGCTCGTGAAATGCAAAAGTGCGTAAATTTGACGCGCGGACCTGTTGCATTCGCGTCACGTGATTTATGACGCGGCCCCCAAACTTTGACGCGAGCACGTAACCCATTAAATCCTTAATCGTGGCATGCTGCCGGGGAATTTGGCACTGCCTACTTGATGTGGGGTGGCTCTCCATCAAATTTGACAGCCATTGAATCGAATTGGATGCACTGTGCCCCCCTTCTCTTTGACAGCTGAGTTGGCGAAATTTTCGGCGGCTATAAATAGATCTTGATTGAGGGTTTGACGGGTGGGACAAGTGGGGGCAAAGCGGAAGCCAGGTAATAGCTGGGTCTACACACTGTCTACTCGGCAATCAACGCGCGGTTAAGGAGAAGCCCCCCTTCGGGCGGCTTCGCAGTCCGTCACGGCTGCATTGCTTTTATTTTGATTCTGCTTTGGGCCCCATTTTCGGCAGGCAGCGATCGTACGATATTCCGTGACGTCACGGTCTGCTTTACCCCTTTCACCACCACCGCACACTTCAGTCAGTTTCTAAGAGTTTCGCTACCGTTGCGTTGAGCGCCGCGCCACCACAGAGAGCGTGATCGCGATCGTACGATGTTGGAATGCCCCTCTTTTTTCATTATTTTTTGTTCGTTTTGTTATTTTTATACTTTCGACATTCTTCCTTCTCCCTCGTGACGGGGGTATTCGTTCTCCTCCGTTGGCAACTGTCGCGGTTTTGCATGATATCTTACGGACGGACACCGACTTGATCTTGTGCCGAAATTTTCGCCAATCTAGACGACGAGGAACATGGTGGGAAATGTCAGGGAAGGTTCTAGATTAACTCCAACTGAGGTTTACTGAAATTTCAGCAGAAATGTTCATTATTGTTGACATAACAATTGACGAAAAAGGGAAAACAAAAACACACAAGCGACGCGTCAAAAATGGAGATGTGTTAGTGACACGTCTTAGCTCCACGTGACTGCTCGCCTGCTTTGTTCATGTATTGGTAGTTCTCACGCTCATTTCAAGTCATGTGACATTTTTTGCTTACAGTTTCTTGTTTGGGTGTAGCAGTTAATAACTTTAACAGCGGTCAAAAAATTTTGATACACCAGACTGAATAAAATTTATTCGAAATACACGTTCAAGGAAACCCCAAAAATCGAAACGTTGTCCACAGAAATTTAATCAACCAGAAACGAATAGTTCTAAAAGTCAACAACACAAGCCAAAGCAAACAAAAAAAAACTTGCATCAAACGTTGAACTCGGGTTCCGCCAAAAACGGCCAAACTAACAGAGTTGTAGCAGCGAGAGCAAAAAAAAGGTTCAAGGTAACAAAATGCTGTTTCACCAAGCGATTCTCGCGTGAGAGTGTGCGTGTGCTAAACCGCACCGATTTTGGCACTTTCCGAACTCTTTCCTACTTTGCGGTCGAATTTGAATTTTTTTTTTTCTGCGAACCTCTTTCTATTGAAGCATATGTTTTGGTGTTTTGGTAGACGCCAACGGTGTTGAATGTGTGTGAGAGCTTAGAAATAAGGAAAACCGCAAGAAGTATCCCTAAATTGATTCGGTGATAACGAGCGGCAGAGGTTCCCCATTTCAAAAAAGGGAAAAAAGCTAAAATTTGTTTATGGTTTACGCCGAGATTCGAACCGTAGCTCTCTGGTTGAGAGCCTAGCTCTTAACCAATGCGCTGCGTGGAGAGGAGCGGAGAGAGGAGGCAGAACGCAATCACGCTCTCAGTCGTTGCACTCCCTTTTGTATATCTCTCTGGTAAAGCTGTATTGGTGACGCGGTGGACCGTATTTGCAAACTGTCAAACTGCAACGATGACGAGAACATTTGGCTATTTGTTGGCTAAAGATCTCACAACGGATGTCAGTAGCTAGGTATTCTCTGCAAGTCAGCGGAGTTTTGTTTGGGTGCAGTTACTTAAACTTGAATTTACTTAATTTTATGATTTTTAATCATTCTTTTATAGAAATTCGATTTTTTTTCCCATACTTGTTGGAATATTGTGTGAATAAATAAAATCTGAGAATCACTGCTCAGCATCTCTCTTTTTCGGAATAGGTCACCGACTGTTGTCTCTGCACTATTCCAGGAAGAGGTTCCGCCGTCCGCTGGCAAAATCTAAAATGTAAAAAGGGCCAACCTAATCGGCTTTTCTTCTAAGTTGCTTCCCGGCACTATACTCTGCGGTTTGCTGGCCACAGCGTCCAAATAAACAACCCAGCCGGGACTATACTGTTGCTTGAACATCAACATGTGGGGAACTCTCTTCCTGATGCAAATGTTAGAACCGTTGAGAGGGGTTATAAGCTTGCTAATACACTGAATTAGGGAACAATTGATTTGCTTTTAAAGCGTGGCAGCCGTCCCTTAACTTGTGAACTTTCACCCTTCAGTCAACAAGTTTAAGATTTTTCGCGTTGGTCAGCAAATTGCTACGGTTGAACCAATTTCGCAACGCTGCTCGAATCGAACATCAAGGCAGGGAAGCGATTTAAGACGATTGATTTTTGTACCTCTTCCCCCCAAAAAAGGGCACGAACTTCCAACGCACAAACGAGCTCGTCGCGAACGTGCTTACGTTGGCGAAACTGGTCCGAAAATCGCCTTACTTTCCAACCTGTGTGGGGGTCCAGCTTGGTGGAATGCACGTGACCCGAACGTCGACAACCGCAACCGATGGCCATAAAACAAAAATTGTAACTGCACGAGATCAATCAATTAAACGAAGGCTGGAATGGGCTTCGGAAAATCAAAGCCTACGGGGCGACGACATCTCGAAGAAGCCCATAAATATGTCCGACACTAAATTGCGCCTTCAGCGACGATGTTCCGAACCCGCGCGCCGGAAAATTTGAATATCCGAAAGTTTCAGTCTTGTCGCGGCTTTTGTGGGGTCATAAATTACGCTAGTTTATAGAGGAGTCCAAGTCCTCGTTACAGCAAGTGATGCAACCGTGTGCAACTACGCCGGTTGTCGTCAACACGGGGTGCCCGAACTTCTTCACAAAGTTCGTCTAACGGAGTCGGAGTGACCTACCTCCCCATCAATTTATCATACTCTCAGCTCGTATTTTATCGAGCGAGCCCTTATCGGGCAGCGATCGCTGATAAATTGTCTGAAGAGTCGTCGATCGATAGATCTCTCGAAACAGGTCAACGGGCGATCAAAAATGAGTCGGGAATGCACCTTGTTAAGATAACTGCATATTCTTCGCGCGTGATCCACTTTGATGGGATCCGGATGTGGGCGAAATAAGGCTCAACCACCGGCGGACTCGTCGGCAGCGTTACATAACATAAAGAACGGGCTTAATAGGGTAACAAATAGGTATTTGGTTTCTGGTGAACGCTTATAAAGTGGGACGATTATCGGCGATAAAAATGATGAGAATAGAGACTAATTTTATTAGCGTTTCTTCTTTGGTGCATTGAGGCGCGGTCTCCTACAGGAGTCGGGGGCTTTGAGGCGATCAAGACATTGTTGATGAGATTGATCAGCCTGTAAGAAATAGGACAAATTAAAATGCTTGTTGGTTCGAGCCTTCCCGAATAACAACAAGATGTCGTTAGGCGTTGGTAGCCGATACGGCTTGATACTGTCCCAGATTCAACCCATGAGATTCTACATGTCTTCATTTTTAGTCTGACCTAGTATGTGAAGAGAGCAATACGCGACATGACTTGAAGTCAGTCAGAAGTTGATTATTTTTTTCTTAAAGCCCTCAAGTATACAGGACTTGAATCCAACATGTTGACTCTTAATTGTTTAAATTATCTTCAAGTTCTCAAGTCCTAACTTTTTGGAGCACTTGTTTAGCCAAGTCTTTAGCTTTAAATATTCAGTCTGTCAATTCTACTTGTCTACAAACCTTCAAGTCATCAAGTCAATCCTCGCAGTCTTTTAATATCAGAGCAGATCCAAAGGAAATCAGATCAAGTGGAAATTCAAATCTTTAAGTCTTGTTATTTAGTTATCACACAATGTTTTGGTATTTTTGATAGATTTCGGTTAGAACAGACCCAGAATAACTAAATAATCTCATTGATGTCCAAATTTTAAGGCCTCAAAATTGCTCTTCTGATTCAGACCGTAATTTTGAATCGTCCCAATAGGGTGCTAAAGCCTTATGTAAATTTTGATGTACAACGATTAAAACACGCTAAAAACCGATCTCTGATCACTTTTTTTTATTTTAATGCAAAAAAAAGTTGACAAGACAACCGTTTTTCGATGAATCAACTATGGTCCCCTTGGAAAGAGCTGTCAAGTAGAACCTTTTCTGTCAAGAAGGACCAAGAGGTTAATTTTTTAAAATTGATTCAAAAATTCATTTTATACTCTTTGTGGTCGTACAAAGGGTCATTGTACTCAGAAAAATAAGCTATATTGCTGTAAATAATACTATCAGCAATCTAAGCTTCATTTTAGGACCCAATTGACGATATCGACAAAGAAAAAATATTCCTGTAAATTTACATTATTTATCATGTATCAAAAGGTTTCATGATAAATTATGTATATTTACATTAGATTCATTGGAAATGTTCATTAGTTTTGTTGGAATAATTCAAATTAACTAATTTTGATTGGCAAATGGGAATGAAAAGCTCGACTTGGATTGCAGTAGGAAAAGGGTGTGGCCTATGTTCTATTTTAAAATTATTGAAGCGGTAGGGAGGGGAGGATGTTCGGTGTTGTTTCTGCTACCCGTTGCCGACTGAGCCATCTTCGCATTTTGAAACGAGCGGCTACAGCATTAACTTGTTCAGGTCGAGGCTCAGGAAGTGAGCCAGCGAAGTATGAGAGCGATAGAAAGAGAGCCAAATACAACTATTTTTAGTTCGGGTATTTTTGGAGCCAATGTTTGGCAGAAATAGATTGGATATACGATTTACATAAAATGAGAATTTACAGGAAGCCGAACACGGGTAAAATATCAAATTTCCAAATTTTCAATCCAGACTCGACTATCCGAAGGCTTAGGAAAAAAATCACTTCGGATAATCGAATCACAAAAAAAGCTCAGTATGACCCCTAAACTACGCTAAAGTAATTAAGAAATTTTAAATCCAAGATGGCGGCCAAAATGGCGATGATGAAATATTGAAATAGTAGTTTATGCAACAAGTTGCAAAAAGAGGATTTTTTCAGCACGAGTCGTACATTTATCCAACGAGGTTCACCGAGTTGGATAAATACGACGAGTGCTGAAAAAATCAAGTTTTGCAACGAGTTCCATACAACAGTTTTTGCAATTCCGAAAAACACCCATTGAGTGAAATTTTAAGTCAAATTTTCATGTATTTGTCAATAAATCGTTTAAATCAAAACAATGTTGAAAAGTGTTACTTTTCGAAACAAGTACTGAAAAGTTCAACTTTTCAGCACCCATTTCAGTGCTGAAAAGTAGAACTTTTCAGCATTTTTTTGAAAAGTGTTGCTATTCGATTCTGTTATTTTTGGTACAGAAAAGTAGGCTATTTCGTCGTTCAAGAATGACAGGAAAAGTAAGTAGTTTCACGACGGAATTGCAAAAAATGCATTTTTGTAATAAATCAACTATTGAAATTTGACTGAAATTGGGACGCAGAACTCGAATTTGATGTGAACTTAAGAGATTGCTTTTTTTTAAATGGTTCATGGTTCAAGTCCCATACAAACCTTAGGATAATCGAACTTTGGATAGTTCAAACTTCGGATAATCTAGTCTGGATTGTACTCAAGCTGTAAAATCCTCGGGTCCTCATTTGCTTAAATTTTCAAATTTTCATGTATTCAAGTCTCTCTAAGATGGCCGAGTTTTCGTGGCCGTGAGGTTACGGGTTTCGCCTTGTAAGCGGAAGCTGATGGGTTCGATTCCTGTCTGGCTCGCAAAGTTAGATCCCTTAAAAGAGTTAATATGCTCACTGGGAATACTGACCGGTAGAGGATGGGTTTCGACTAGCGGCGTGCTGAGTTTCCAATCCAGAGGTCGTTAGTTCGATTCTCGTACCGGGATGATGAAGTTTTTTTAAGTCTCCAAATCTTTATGTCTTCATGTGCTGAAGTCTTCCAGTAACCAATTCTTCGGATCATCTAGTATACTACTCTTAAATCCTCAAGTCTTCAAATCTGATCATCAACTCGTCAAGTAGTTCGATTATTCCAAACAACCTCTTAATTTTTCCCGACAATCTCCAATGACCTGGATACTTCAAACTTCAAGGAAAACTAAATCATCCCAAATTTCGCAACGTCGACTCTCTTTGATCGGTCCATACACCAAAGCTAGCACCAACTCCCGCACGCTCTTCCCCAAAATGCACCAGACACCACCACTAAATTATCGATGTTTGGGAAAAGAACGTGCTCGCCAGCATCCAGCATCCAAGGTATTCCAACGAAAAACAACAACTTCATCAGCACGCTAGGAGAAAAGCTATGCCGTGGCATCATTTACATAATGATCTCCAATTGGCCGCCACAAACCGCGCCGAAAGTGAAAAAATAAAGAGTTTGGGTTCGTTTGTTTGAGAAGAGTTCTATAAATTGACGTGCTGCTGCTGCAGCAGCAGCGTTTGATCTTGTTTCATCTCTTGAAGGTTGATCTTGAACGGAGTGAAGCGGGCGGTCCCCGCCCGATCGATGATTTAATTAATTGACTCAGGCCCCCATAGCTTAGCAGCGCGCTGGGACACCAGCTCGAGGTAATTGTTTCAGCTTTCACGATCGAACCGGCAGCAACCTATGTTGATTCTAGAAGCAGTTCCCCGATCAACTTGATTAAATAATAAACAAGATTCCTCCGTCTGTACGACATCGTCGATGTTGTGTCTTCTACCACGCGGACTCTTGGAATATCTGTTTGTTTATGGTCGAGAAGAAAGGAAGCAACGGCTTAGGCCCATCGGGGGGAAGATCACTTGTTATTGATACCGACACGGCGCGGTCAAAGAACACCGATCATCGAGTGCACTTCAAATAAGCAGTCGAGTGGTCAACATCAAAAGATCATCCCCGCGCGGCATGTTTGCACAGTTGCAGCGCACCGCAAGGCGTTGGGAAAATTTGTCCCAGGTCAGGGTTGATTTTTTCCCCTTGCGTCGAGGGATTATCGAAAGTGATTCACCAAACAACTCAATTCCCGAGACGCTCACTAGAGTTGCAGCTGGAGTCCCCCGCAGAAAAAGAGCAAAATTTACCCGATGTCAGTTTAATTATTTCAAATCAAATTAAGTGTAAATATGTCTAATCTGCGTTCCATTGAATGTAAGAGCAGCAGCACTTTGTGGCGCACTCACCAAGCATATCACATATCAAATTGCAAACAAAAGGAGCGAAAATTTCGTGTGCAAAAGAAGGGGGATGAAAATCAGCAAAGAGGAAACGCGAAAATCTCACCCTCATCAGGGGTGAGGAATAGCATTGTTGTACCCACTCTGCTGCTACCGACTTGTTGAGAGTTGTTGTTGTTCTGGCGCACGGGTATGAATACAAAGTCGCCGAATGGAAATTGCCAGCATAGAATTGCAAACCGTGGGGTAGGTGGAGTTGAGAAAAAGAGCGTTTATTTTTTTCAACATACATTTTTTTGAAATACAAAATTTGGTGTAAATTTGAGAAAGATGTCTTACTCTAAATGCTTGATATTTAGTATGGTGCTCCAAGTCTGGGCTACCTCGGAGCTACCCCCTGTAATCATAGATTGACCTATCTTTAGGTTGAATTCCAAATTAATAAATTTAAAAAAATTAAAAAATATAAAAATTGAAATTACAAGACATGGTCTCAACATTTGAATGAAAAAAAAAGTGTTTTAAAGTGCTTTTTTCACCTGCTCAGTTGTTTTGCAATCATTAGTTTTCAAAATAACCTAATAATGAAGAGATTTTTTTTCGCCGAAAAAAAAACCTTTTTGCGGTGCTGTACATTGGAATTCCACAAAAAGTGAAAATATTTTTGATCGATCACAGTAATGCTAAATATGATTTTAAACACAGGAAAATGCATTTCGAATTGTTTTCAGTAGGTTAGATTTCTATTTCCATTAAAATTTTGAAGTTTTTGAAAAGATATTTGTTTTGCCCCCTGATTTTTCGAACCGATTTTGAAAAAAAAGGGGCGACATAAATTTTGGAAAATATTTGCAACGGCCTAACTGACTTGAAATAATGTTTAAAAAAAAATGTTGTAATTTTCTATATTGATGCAGATAAGAAGACACAAGAAACATCTTTGAATTATATCTATTCAGGTTATTTTTTTAACTTCAATTCAAACTTATTTTATAAATAAATCAAATTTCTTTTCAAAGTTGAAAAAAACGTTTGGTTCTGTAAATAAAATAAAAACCTAAAAAGATTGGGGCACAACAAAAATTGATAAAACAAAGATTAGTTTAAAACTATTTTAAATACTGTTCATTTTTTACCCTCAATTTTTATATTTTTTCGACTGTTTGTCTAAAAAAAAGAAAGAATAAAAAATGGAAAAAATAATTTGAAAAATAAATAATTTATAAGGTTTTAAAATTTGTAGTACAGTCCAGACTCGATTATTCGAAGGCTTCTGAATAAATCACTTCGGATAATTAAATCTTTGAATAATTGAATCACACAAAAAAACATTTGTTTTTTGTTGGTTTTTTAATTTGGATTTTTTGACTAAAACAATTTGTAATTTGTAAATCCAAGATGGCGGCAATGAAATATTGGAAAAGTGCATTTAGTAATTTAATAGGCAATCAACTATTCAAATTTGACTTAACTCGACTTAACTTAATTTAACTTGACTTGAATATTTTTCCAAAAAAAGCAAAATTTCAATGGAAATTGAAGTATAATCAGCTGAAAAAAAATTAAATGGATTTTCCTGCGTTAATAATCGCGTTTGTGCTCTTTTAAAAAAAAATTAATTGTTTATATCGCAAAAAAAAATTCCAGAAATAATAAAAATTCCGGTAAAACTTTGATATTATGAAAACTAATGATTGCTAAACATCTAGAATTGTGTATGAAGCATTCTAAAACACATTTTTTATCCAAATTTCGAAAGTATTGCCTTTTTATTTTTTTCTTATTTGCCCCCTCCCTCTCGACTTTATTATGAGTCGAGGGACATAAATTTCAAAAAAAAATTGCCATACTGAAATGGGATTTTTTTTTGAGATTGTCTGAGATATTTGAATTTTGTTAACAATTTTGTGTACGGTCTTACAAAAAAAACTATTAAAAACGATGTTTGTACTGTCTACATGATAATAACTAAGCAGAACAAAATTATTGTAATATTCATTTAACAAAATAGGCATTTATTGTATAGATAAATTATTAACACACATTAACAAAATTTGCCACAAATTAACAAAATTTGCCTACTTATTGTTGTAAAATGAAAAATAGTGAACTTTATTACCGAACTTCTATTAAATTAGTAGTTCAGAATTTGATAAAAAAAAATCTGAGTGTGTTTCTTTGAACAAAACAAAACAAACAAACTTTTTTCCATAACCTCATTTTCACCTCATGAACAATGAACTCGAATACATGCAAAAATACACATAACATGAACAGACACTAAAATACGCAACTTCTTTGAGAAAAAAAGAGATCGAAATGAATATTTTTCTCTCAAATCTACACCCAAAGTTAAATAACGAGGGGAAAGTCCTCCCGAAAAGAAACGTGAGGAAAGTACTATTTTGCGTGAGTAAAGACCTCTCGCGTGTTCATTCGTTCATTGACGAGTTCATCCTATTGAGTGGCTTATATGGACAAATGACCGCCACTTAGTCACCGAACCATGGTGGCCCATACGGCAAAGGCACGGTTCAATATACCGAAGGTCTTGGGTTCGAGTCTCGGTACAGGCACTTTTTTTTTTCGATAGATGAACTTTTTTGGAAAATGAACCCATGAGTAAAGTACTCACGGCAATTTCGGGATTTATCCTCTCCGTCCGCACACAGTACCATTTTACTACCGAATCGTGCTCTTTATCCTCTCGTATGCCGATGCCCAGTTCTGGGTGTATATCTAATGTAATCAAAAAAATAGCTAAATTTTTGCCAGTATTGTACAAAAGATAAACATTTAAACCTACCAATCAAAACGAGAATATCAAGCTAATTCTTTGTTTTAGGTGAAAACACACTCTTAAACATGTTTAAAATGAAAATTAAATTAAAATTACAGCATACTCTTAGACAACCCATTTCACCCTCCCGTCATTTGCTCTCTTTATGCCGGCATCTTTCAGCAAATTATTATTTCCCCGCGTAATGTTCCCATTTCCGAGAGCTCGTTCTCGCCTGCCGTGGTAGTCCTTTGAGGTATGCACTCGGCGCGATGTCCTCAAAAGAACAACAGTTTATGCTTGTCGTCGTTTGCGAGGGGAATCTGCGAAACAATTATCATAGACAAGCAGATTCCACTTTGTTTTCATTCCGGTTCATTAATGTAGGAGAGTGTTGTTTGAATTTGGAACGCCAACAGATGTGCGAATCGATTTTTCTGGTTTTCAATCACATCTTGATAGGCCACTGGAATCCTGGGGAGATCTCTTCCCCTGTAGAGAGGTAGAATCCTAGCCAAGTTCAAGTGCTTGCATCACCTGACTGAGACAGCAGGTTCTCCCCCCGTATGCTTGATGATGATGAAGATATGACGTGATGACTGGCATTGCAGGAATTTGCCTCCAGCATTCTCCCACATGAGTCAAACATATTTATATGCGGTGTTGTCCCTTCCACTTGTCAACCGGGGGGCGACAACACAACACTCTTGAAGAGCTGGGGGGGGTCACAGCCGTAAAATTTATGAAAAGAGAGTTTACTCTTCCACTTGATGTGCAGCAGCCCTAACAATAGGGCCTCCCCTTAACGTGTCTGTTTATGGCCGACATTCGGGATGTAGGCCTGCCAACTTGTTGGCAAAAGGATGGCAGCTTGTTTTCCACTCAGGGTTTTTTTTTAGTTTAAAGAGGTTGGAATAATTGTTTGCACACGATGACGACTCCTCTGACGTCTGTTCACGCCAAGATGATGGTCCGGTTTCGGAAGCACTGTTTTTTGCCGCTTCCAGCACGGTTTTATGAAGTGCTGAATGGAATTTTGTTTGATGTCCGCACTTTAGAACTTAATTACCCTGCTTTCGCTCCGCTCAAGACGTCAAGTCAAGATGGGTTGAAAAGGCAAACAATTTGTTGCGCATTTTTAGCAGCAGGAAAACAAATAGCTGAAACGCGATTCCGAATCCGGAATAATACCAAAAGCAGACATGCATTGGCGCTGCACGCGGTTAGCACGCGTGCTATTTTAACGGATAGCACTGCGCTTTCAATCATAGCACTCGCCCTGGCACTCGAATACAAATGGTAACTAGGTTGTTTTTTCATCATTGTCTAGAATGTTATGAAACTAACAACAACCACATTTATCTGTGAATTTGGTGCAGTGCTAGTGTTCAAGGAAAGTAAGCAAAAGATCCATGGTTCTGATCCTTTCAAGGTAAACTTTTTTTTTTTGCTTTTAGCATAAAATGTAACTTTTTTTTTAATCACAGCAGAGTATTGTCCTGGAATCAAAATAATAAAATTTGCATAGAATAATGAAGTTAATCGGTATGAAGCACCCAAAAATCAGTTCCAGGTGACCTGGAGACTTCATAGGACGTGGTCTGGCTGGCACTTGAATGGGCACAGGATTTGAATTTTAATTCTCTGAAGATTTTGCGGGCCCTGAGATAAAATATTTATGGAAGAATCTGGAAAAAGGTATGTTGCAGTTGTTATAGATTCCCGTTAGCCGATGATCGAATTAGCTTGAGAACTTTGATTAAAAAGACTCTTTTCCTAAAAAGGAAAAAAAAAATCCTATGAGTGCTAAGTGGGAGTGCTAAATATTAGCACTAGCACTGGGCTGGAGTTGTATGCTTTGAACTTGATGTGAGTGCTAAATTGGAAGTGCCAGTGCAGAGCGTGCCAATGCACGTCTGACCAAAAGATAACCAAATTCTTTGATAGGTTATGGTATCAACGGGAGACGCCCGTCGCAACGCCGATAAGCACGTGTCGCGGGACTTAAATTGTGAAGCGGGAGCGCGTGGCGTCCCCGCCGATAAAGATTCACGCGTTAACGGCCGTTGAACAATTAACGACCTCGAGCAGAAAGTCAGACGGCACGTGACACCAATTGAGTAGCCTACCTCATAGCATCGCTGCTCGCAAGGCACGCTGACGAACAGAGTTCGAAGAATTGAAACAACAAAAATACCAAACTTCGTCAGAAAATTCCCAAACTCACAGGTACTTCACATTCTCCCCCCCTTGAAAAAAAAGCCACCACAAATCAGGTGATGCAACTCTCCACGTAATAGATCGTCCGCAATCATGTACAGCCCCGCGACTCTTATCAGCATCGTCCGATTCTCACCTGCGCTACTGCAGTCCGTATACCTTAAGGTGCAGCTCGCATTAAGGCCAAGTTCCCCAAACGCAACATCGTACGATACGGTACGCCATCGTCGCCGGAAATTTTGTAAACAACCATCTGGTCTATCACCCCCACACGAGTCGAGTCTAATCAACGTTTTTTTTACGTGCAAAAAAAAACTACAACAATAAATTCGCAGTACGACTAATAAAAAACACACACCAGATGGCGAGATGGTGACGGACTTGGTTGAATGTGTGCAGGTTATGTCACACTCAGGCCGGGGTTAATTTTAGCTTGCGCCGCAAAGCAGCGTGGTCCTATTTTTATCGTGTCATTTTCAGTTAAGTCGCACTGTGAGTACGGTAAATGCCGGTTCTACTGTACGTATAGTGCAAAAAAAAGCTACCTCCTAATTTTTGCGTTGATTTATGCGTCACATTCGCGCAGAAACCTAACCTTCAAAAACGGTTTGGACTCGTTCTCCCAAGCAACGACCCAGACCCACGTCAACAAACTGACAAATGTTTTGCAAGCGCTTTTTGTTTGTTTGTTTGAACACTTTAGCTGATTCGTCATCGCATCAGATCGGAACCATCAGTCAGGAAGTTGTCAACAAGTTCCGAAAATCGATCAACTTGACTTCAAGTGATCGACCCCTCGAAATCAATCAAGCAACCTACACGTATTGCAATGGTCAACGGGTTACCCAATCGGAAGACGTGCATCGCCGCACTAATACCGCGTGATTATGGATTCACTGTGAGGGTGGTTTTTGGCCGTCTACAACACAGTTGTGCAAAGATAAAAATCACACTGGAAATGTTGAAAAAGGTCGAATTCCAGTTAGTCACAGCAGATGAAGGAGGTGGCGCTATGACGACTTGCTACTGTGAATTTTAAAATCGAAAAATTTCCCCATGAAAATGAGCGGAAAACGAATGATGATTTTGTTTCTTTGAACTTTATCACTTTTCTTTGGAAGTACATTGATATGAGTGAGTTTGATATTAACATTTTTGTGATATCAAATTTGTATGTTGCTGTTTATGGAATTATTGTTAATACAATTTTTTTTATTAGTTTATGATTTCAAATTAATTGGCTTCTTTAAATCTGTTAACGAAACTAAACTAAATACAGTCCAGACTCGATTATCCGTAGCAACCGTAAAAAATACTTCAAAGATTCGAATCACAAATTCGTTTTTTGTTGTTGTCTTAAATGATCGGAGATGGTGGCACTTTAAACCCTCGAATTTTAAACATTTTGTCCCCTCTTAAATCAAATGTAATCTTAAAAATAATAAGTAAGAAAAAAAATATTAATGTTTTCCCGTGATTCGATTATCCAAAGCTTGTATACTGCCCATGTTTGCATAAATGTCCCATATGCAAACACAGCAAGCTGAGAAAAACGCAAAACAAGTTTGTCCCACACATAAGGTTACGTGTTAAGTTTTCACGAAAATACTGGATTTCCTCCTGATTTCTAGAACAAACTACTGGATGTTATAGGCTTTTCTGAAAGATCACACGATTCTGAACAAAACTGCATCAATAGCTCAAAAACGATGAAAATGCATATGGGACATTTATGCGATCAGGGGCAGTATAGGACTTCGGATAATCGAAACTTTAGATAGTCAAGTCTGGACTGTATTGTCATTAAACACAAATTTGGTGCAATCTAATCAGCTGGAACTATTTCGCAAATTCCGAGACAAAAAGTAACTTTTTCACAAAACTCGAAATGTACAGCAATAGCTGGCCTCCACGGCTAACTTTTAACAGTGCTGGTTTTGTTAAATAATCACCTGTTTTCTCGAAATATGCAAAATAGTCCTAGCTGTCAAAATGTTTCTGCGCCCTTTTCAAATGTTGCTCCAGAATTAGTATAGCAAATGATTTGAAATAATATAAAAGTCAAATTACCTTTTAATGTTTTTAAAGGATTTTTGGTTCGGAATCACTGGCGGTATTAGGAAGAGGGGCTAGATTTGTCCGGAGTCATTCTCATATATCTTGACCAAAAATTCTGTCAGAGCTTGGTCACGCCACTGTCCGGAATTAAGAAAAAATGTCAATCTTTTTTTTTCAAAATCAGAAAAGATTAACACACGACTGAAAAAAAGACGAATCTTAGCAAATCATTAGTTTTTTTTTAGAAACTCGGCGGAAGAAGACAGTTTACTTGTGGAAACTTGGAATTTTTCTGCCGAAATGATTTGCCATGCTTCAAAATGGCATATTTTCATCATGACGTTTCATTTTTTAAAGTTTTGTTGTTTAAAAATCACTTAGGATAACCAAATCTTCGGATAATTAATCCTTCGGATAACCGTACCACAAAAAAATCATTGTATTATTTTTGATTGTTGAACTTGAGTATAACTCCTCAACTACGCTAATTTATAATGTTTAAATCCAAGATGGCGGCCAAAATGGCGGTGAAGAAACATTGAAAAATTAAATATTGATGTTAAAAGTTAGAAAACTACAGAAACACAAAAAGATTTATTTTATCCATGATTCGACTATTCGAAGTCCCTTACAAATCTTCGGATAATCAAACTTCGGATAATCAAAACATCGGATAATCGAGGCTTCGGACAATCAAGTTTCGACTGTATTGAACAATCTTGAAAATTTGCTGAATAGCAAAGTATAAAGTATCAAACACTTCAAAACTCTCATTCTATGTTTTCCAATATATATGGTCACTATATTTTTTTGTTATAATTTTCTCATTACAGGTGACCTTCAGACATGCATCGGCACTAAGAGCTCTTCTTAACGGCACTCAACTTGATTGAGATGGCATTTTTGTTTAATGTAGTGCTATGCTTGTTTCCCATTACAAACGTCTTGTTTTTAACAAAAAAAAATGTGTAGAGAGCAGGTTCATCAGAAAAACCGAGTTAAGCTATATTTTCACGTGACTGTGCTCATAAGCTCTCAAGAAGAACTTCTTAAAAGCTCTTTGAGTGCATTTAAATCTTGCCCTATACCTCACCTGGTTTTCAATATAATCTCTTCGGGTCTTCGGGAGCTTTAAAGACAAGCATAATTAGTATACTCTGAGAACCATTTCCGCGAAATGCCAAACAAGTTCTTCTAAAAGAGGAGTTAGAGCGGATGCATGTCTGGTTACCTTACCTACAAATTACATTGCTTACAAATACATTTCATTGAAGTTTAATCTATTTAAAAAATGTGTTTATAGTCATTTTTTCGATTTTATTTCTAATATTCAAAATTATATCAACATTTGAAAAAAAGAAATATAAACGTAACAAAAAATGTTCTTGCCAAATTCCCATAAAATTACCATTTATTAGGAACATAAAAAAATAATAAGCACAAGTTTAAGTTTTAATCTGAACAAAGAATTTTTTTATTGAAAATCTCAATTTAAAATGGCCTCATTCAGAGTGAAATTACCATTTCCCAACCCTGACGCCGACGCGCGTTAAATTAAGCGATCGTCTGATCGGAGATCGAACGGTTATAATTGACCACGGTAATTGACATTTTGTCGTCGATGGTGGCGGCCTGCGTACCCGCGACGGCAGTCAGTCAGAGTGCGCAAGATCGGCCAAGATCACCAATTTGTCGTATGATCTCGCGGCTACTTCAGTTGGCGAACTGCAGTGGTGTGATTTTGGGGTGATTGAACCATTTTTTTCTTTGAAGTTTGGATTTTTTTTAAATTTTGGTTATTTTAATTAAATTAAACATAACTTGAAAGAAAATTTATATTCTTGGACTTACCACAATTCAAGCTTCAAACCCTTCCCATTTTAGGTCATCTTTGGCACAATTTTCTACCCTCCCTCCTGAACGTTACCCAACTTCATATGTATACCACAACAATTAGCAAATGGCTCACAAACTTTGCACCAACTTAAAAACTGCCCGAGCTCTCAATTTGCACCACACACACACATTAGAAAACTTCACTGCACTGCCAAACTTGAGCAACACCCACCACCCCCGATAGGGCCTCGATTTCTCAAGAGCAATTTTCACCCCGGACCGGAAAACACCATTTAAATGGTCCGAGAAAAGTCTGCAGCGGGCCCGGTCGTCCTTGCCCGGCACTTATCTCAATTTCCTGCCCAAGGGAGATTTTATGATTAGCACACAACACCACACATCAGCTCAAGATTGAAAACTCTCTCGCAAAACACTTAGCACCTATTTTAGAGCTCGTTCGGTTTGGGTTAGATTTCAGATTTTCGAGTCGAATGTCACCTCTTGGTTCAGAGTTTACGATAAACGAAGAGTTGTCTCATACGATAAAATAGTTGACAACTATTAGTTGTCTCTCTTTTTTAAAAGATACCCCTAAGGCAGCGTAACACCCATTCGAGTGGAAAAAGCCTTCAGACTGAGAGTAAAAAGTTACAGTGAATGAATAGAGAGCGTCAAGAACAAGATGGTTGAGAGTATTTTACTCTCAGGTTAATTCTCAAAAATGTTTGGGAATCGATTGTTTGGAATATTAAATTTCCTATAAAAAGTAAACTTTTTGCAATGTGTGAACTCGAAACAGTGCAATGTGAGAACTCCCATACTAAACCCTGGGTGCAGAATAGTCGTCGGCAAAACGGCCTCAATTTAGAACTGTCAAAGCGGAACCAATTTACTGTTCGCAAAATGATAGCAAGGAGTGGCAAGTATTGTGTTCGATCTGTAATTTATTTTGAGGAATAAAAAAAGTCGATGGAGTCGAGCTTTTGAGGTATTCAAAGTCAACATATTTTAAGAAGATGGTTGAAATAAAGATTGGCATAATTCGTCGCTAACATTTCAATAAGCGCTATGTTTCACGCAACTCCTATGTTAATGACGCGTTTTGAAATGTAATCGACGAATTATAATAACTATGAATGGCATCTGCCAAATACTATTGAATAATCTTACTCCGATATTATCACTATCATTAAAAGATACATAATCTTGGAACTTCTATTCGGTTGCTCTTTTGATATACAAAATTCCACCCAATTCTGACATAATTTTTCATCTTGTGGAAAACAAAAAGGCCGTTTTTGGCCTAAACGATGGGCGGTCTATACAAACAAAAAAGTGCAAAGCACTTAATTTTTCAGCGAAAACTTTTACACTAACAGATCCAAAACGTTTCAAAACAATTCACTTCAGTAGCAAAAAAATATGTCACGCTTGGGCTTGAACATAGCCTTCTACTTTGTTTATGTTTACAGCTGTAGTGCAGTTATATTAGTGGGGAGCAATGGGGAGCTTTCGAAAATCACGTTACGCATTCTGTCTATTCAGCACCCAGACTAAACCCATACTTGTGTTTATTTGGAACAATTTATTGTGAAGATTTTACTAAACTATAAACAAACTTAAGAGATTAACCAAATTACTAGTTTTCTATGCATGAACTACTTTGAATACTGTTTCACAACAATGAAAGGTATTTATCAAATTGATTTGAATTCAACAAAATAATACTGTCTTTAAAGAAGATTCTACCAATAAACTTGAAAAATACCAACTTCCAACTTCGGACAATCATGCGTTAAACGTCAAACAATTAGTCCATCTCCACCCATCCGGAACTGTGGCCGACCATCCGCTCAAGAAATCAGTCGTAATTTCAATGCCATCAAACCGCCCTCCCCGTGCGTTCCGAAAAAAACGGAAGCAATCAATAAAACCCGAGTCCGGGGACTTACCTAGTGTCACCGATGCTGGTCTCCTTGCCGGCCAGCCCGTTCCAGCTGACCCTCCGTTCCCGCTCGCCATCGCTCAGATAGTCTATCAGGATAAAGTTGTTGTCGTTATCCTTCTGGAACTGGTGCTGCTGCTGCTGCCGCTGGACCGGACTCGGGTGGTGCCGATGGTTGTGACGCGTCGGAGAGCTGTTGAACTCGTCCAGGTCCAGAAAGTTGCCGGCGGACGAGGACGACGTTCCGGCGGCCAGATTCAGCACCGCCGTCACGATCGTCAGCAGGAACAGATTTCGGATCTCGATCTTCATGCTGGGGAAATTCTTGACTTTCACTTTCAGCACAAACATTTGGCGAAACCTCCACGAAACTTGGCACTTGTTCACGGCTGAGCGATCTGAAAGAGGGACGCAGAAGCAGAAGATCAACCGTTAAAAGTTGCGATCTCAAGTCACTCCAGTATCAGCGCTATTCCTACTTCTCACTGGGTGGCACAATTGCACTCTCGAATTCCGAGCCTCAAGCTGCGAATTTCACAACCAAAAAAAAAAAACTCGAAAAGGCAATCACGCACGCACTTCCGAAAAACCTTGCGCAAAATTTGCACCACTTTCGACGAACCAGCGAACCTCTCTCGCGCACTCTCCGAGTACAAGTAACGAAGGCCTGCGCGAATCGCAACGGTTTTATATAGACTTTGGCGCGCAAAAGAGTAACGCGAGGCGCCGGCCACCGGATTCGCGAATGATTGGCTCGCGAGAGAGTGACTGATGAGAGAAACTTTATTCGCGACTCTTTAGCACCTGAAGGCGCAGAGTGCGAGCGTACCGGTCGAAAGTGATAAAAAAATTCGAGCGTGGTTCGGAAGACGAGTTGCGTTTCTTGGGAAAGAAAAGAGGTGTGATGATTATTGTTTGTTGAAAATGGTTAAAAACAATATGAGTCATCGTTGATTCATTCTACCTTGATGATTGTTAAAGATTAATCAGTGTTAGAGGAAACACACCAGCAATACGTAGATTCTGCTCTGCTATATCTTTAAAAATATCTGTTGAAAATAATAACTAGATCACAAAACTTTTCGTGTATTTGGGAACTAGATACACAAAACAGTAGTTTTTTTGGGCTTATTAAAATTCATAGGCCACCCCCCTCCTCAAAATTGCGAGTGATTGGTTCAGACTTGGTTTTCTGCAAAAAGTTTTGTGTATTGTATGACAAAATAGGGTGTGTTAAAAAAGCAAAAAATAAATCAACTAGATCGTATAAGAGGGCAGAAAACCTATTTTCATGTCAACAGAAGTTATCCTGAAAACATCAGCAAATTTGGTTTAAAAATCCGTTTAAAAAATTGTTTTGGGTTTGGACCCGTTAGTATGGGGAAAACAACACTTTTGTTTTTTTGTCCAGAAAGTTCTAAATTGAACCAATTAACATTCTACGCGATACAAAATGATCTGATTGATTTCTTGGTGTCTTCGGCATAGTTGATAAATTACCCATTTTTTTATTAACGTTTTATCAAACTTAACCCCCTTTGATTTTTCAAAGTTTTTGTTATTTTCGTGGACAAAAAATGCCAGCCTTTGAGGTTATAGGTTATGACGGATGTTTTATTATCCCCAAGTTGGGCCGTTGCATATATTTTTCAAAGTTTATGTTTATGTTAAAAAAATGTTTGAGTACTATCAGCTGAAAACATTTCCTGTATCTATTAACATTTTTAACGTATTTTAGTTCGCTTAAAAATATGTATAATTTTTGTGAAACTGGTACTTTGGAGTTTCGATGAATTTTTTTTGTCAATACTTAGATATTTTGAAAACTAATGATTGCAAAACAACAGGGCAGGTGTAACATGCATTCTTAAACACCATTTTCATTTAAAATGTTATTACCATGGTTTGTGATTTCAATTTTTATGCTTTTTATGATGAAGCAAAACGTCATTTGCGTATAACAGGTTTAGGGTGACTCACCACACATAGACTTCGGAATCCTAGAAATAAGCAGAAACTTGCAACAGAGACCACAAAAGATCCCGGGGGTCGTTAAGGCTCTGAAAGGCATCATCCATCATAGAAAAACATTCAGGTGCATCTATCTTTAAAAAATATTTGTTAAAACGGATTGAAAGAGAAAATTCTTACCTTCAAACCCCTTTTTAAGGTTAGTTAATTTAGTTTTTATTGTCAAAAGATATTTCATTTTTTAAACAATCACCGTAAGGCTGATTTTTTTTGTTCAGCCTTCATTATCCAAAGGCCTTGAAAACATGTTTTTTTGCAGATTTTTCCGAAGAATATTCCTCGAGAAATGATCGGATTACAAAGCTTGATCTTGAGTCGGAGCCAAAAGCAAATCCTACACCTTTCCTTAGTAAGAAAGGCAAAAAACACTAATTCGTCGCCATCATGCTAACTTGTCGTACGTGCATTTTGGACCAAACTAAGTTTTAAAAGAACGCCAATATGTGCAGCTCACCTCACCTTTTGTCATTCACAGATCCCCAAAATTAGATTTCAATCCTGAGATATTCAATAAAAACCAAAAAAGTTCCACGGATTGTTGTCACTTTTCATATGAAAGAAGATTCAATCTTGTCGTGCTATCCTGACACAGCCTGAAAATTAATGTACCTGCGACAATTGACCAAAGGGATTTCAGGTCAGAACGCGTTTGACACAATTACGAGCTCGACTACCGTAAACATTTTCAATTATAACTCGGGACTCCGGCAACCAAACTCCGGGGCAATGCACAGAATGGTCAACCAAACAAAACGTGTTTGTTATTGTTTACATTGCGTGCTCTTGTTTTTGTTTATTTAAGGTCAAGCATTAAAACGCGTTTTTCTCGGAACGTCAAAAAAGGTCAAAAAGAAACGTATCGTCCGTCATCTGCGGCGAATCTGGACTACAGTCTGAATAGGGACAGCAGTTTTAGAGTACTTAAAAGCTTGAAATTTGGAAAACGATGCCCTATTTAAGCTGTTCTGTGTCTGTTCTTTCTGAAACTAATAAAAAAATATACAAATATTGTACAGTAACAAGGCTAAAACAGCTTTCCCAATTCGCCCCATGTGTCTCGTTTCGCCCCAGATGACGGTACGACATGATAGCACGACAGCGTCGAATTATTGATTGTCGAGCTTGAGTTTGACCCCTAAACTACTCTAAAGTGATTTTGATTTTTAAATTCAAGATGGCGGCCAAAATGACGGTGACGAAATATCGAAAAAATGCATTTGGACGCAGAACTCGAATTTGATGAAAAAAGCAAAAAAAAAACAATTTTGCAATCATTAGTTTTCAAAATATCAAAATATCGACAAAACAAAAAAACGCGATATTTTTATTTTGCTGATAATAAAAATGCAGTTGAAAAAAACTTCAAACTGCCAGTCAATTATCTTCCACAATATAAAAGAAATCCATTTACGAAAAACTAAACCTACTAATAAAACTCAAGACTTGTTTCAGTGCTTGTGAATTCAGGGGGCAAGCCTCTTCAAAGGTATTTTAAAACAATTGACTGTATCAACCAGGGCTGCGGAGTCGGAGTCGGAGTCGGAGCCGGAGTCGGTGGAGTCGGGTCTTTTTGGGGACCTGGAGTCGGAGTCGGAGTCGGAGTCATCAAAACTCGAACAGCTGGAGTCGGAGTCGGAGCCGAAAATTTCTGATAACCCGGAGTCGGAGTCGGAGTTATCTAAAATTCAACAAATTTTTTTTTACTTGTTCAGTATTTGTTATAATGCAGGTTTCACAGAACTTCTTCTATTTTAAAGTTTTTTTTTAAAGTTGCATTCGTTATCATTTTTTTAATTTTTTTCAGGAGATTTATTAGATGCCATTATGTTTTTTGAGCATTTTTATTGTGATTGGGAAGCTCTTATTGTGTTATTCCACTTTGATCACTATATGATACCCTGTTAATCATCTCTAACCCAAGTTTGAAGTATCATAAAAGATTAAATTAATTAAAAAATAATAGACATTATTGGTTTTGTACTCAGAAATATTCAATTAAGTCTTGACTGCATCCTTTTGCCTGAACCCTTTCAATTCAAATTTGACCAAAGTGTCGATCCTTAGGCAAGCTATTTTGATATCGTTGCAAATTATTGTTGAACAAATCTCAATATTTCAGAACCAAAAAGGACTTAATAAAAAATGTATAAATAACATAATAGGATTTTTATTTATTTTTCAAATATTATTCAACCAGTAATAATTTTCTCATAATGTATATGTCCCAAGCCAATATGACGGAAGGTGATAATCATTGCAAACCAATATACCTAACAAAATCTTTTTGGAAAGGTAGCTTATATGGTCCTTTTGAAATATCCGTGACCTAGAAAATATTTTACCAGTGGAGTTTTATTTTTTTCCCAATTTTATGTTTTTTCATATATGTTAATGGAGGTGCACGATCATTTATAAAGCTTCGTTTTAGGTGAAAATTCAAGAAGTATTGCGCGCCGCCTTATACATAGAAAATTCTTAAATTAAAATAAATAAAAAATCCCTTGGTACAATATTTTCTAGGTCACGGATATTTGAAAAGAACCACAAAAGCGTCCTTTCCCAAAAATATTTTTTTTAGGTAAATTGATTTGCAATAATCTTCTTCTCCAGCTTTGGCGTGATGTCCATGTACGTCTTAAATAAAAATCAATGGAGCTTTAAAAATAGTGTCGTTTAAAATTGTTATTCAAAAAACCAAAGTGACTTTGATTGTCACTGTGCTTCTTATAAATGTCAGCCTAAAAGTGAGCAAATTAATTATTTAAATCGATCATTAAGGCTAGGTTACTTTTAATGATTCATTACAAAAAAAAATAACAGTTAAATATTTAATTTTTTAAGCTTTTAATAAAATAAGTGGAAATTTGAGGTTATGTTAATGAGTCCAAATTTACTTTTTAAAATTGTTCATCCTAAAATGTCTTCAAAACTGGAAATATTTTTGATACTGTCCAGACTCGATTATTATAAGACTCGATTATCCTAATTTCGATTTGTATGGGCTTCGGATAATCGAATCACATTCTAAAAAAAATATTTTCGTTCTTCCATTCGAGTTCTGCGACCCCATTTTAGTCAAATTTGAATAGTAAATTGCCTATTAAATATCAAAATGCATTTTTTCAATATGTTATCACCGCCATTTTGGACGCCATCTTGAATTTAAAAATTCTAAATCACTTTAGCGTAGTTTAAGGGGTAAAACTTAAGCCCGACAATTAAAAATAAGACCGAATAAGAATATCCGAAGTGAAATTTTTCCGAGGCCTTCGGATAATCGAGTCTGAACTGTATCTGGTTTAATAACGTATACAACTTGTAACCTAGATTTTTTTTTCCGTTTTGTGATTCGAACTTATTTTCCTTGAGAAAAACTTGACACTTAGAGAGTATTTAAATAATCCTATTTATCAATGTTTTCAAAATAATAATTTACGATTTTTTTAAATATCAAAAAAAAAATATGTGGAGTCGGAGGAGCCAACAATTTGTTGAAAGCTGGAGTCGGAGTCGGCTAGAGTTGGTAGGCCGGAGTTGGAGTCGGAGTCGGAGTCGGTTGGAGCTGAAAGCCGGAGCCGGAGTCGGAGTCGGAGTCGGCTAAACTTAGAAAGCCGGAGTCGGAGTCGGAGTCGGAGTCGCTTGAAATATGACCCGACTCCGCAGCCCTGGTATCAACAATAAGAAGTTGAATTAAGCATAAAGTGCGTAAGGGGTGTGGCAGTGCGTGGCCGAATGGTTACGCTGTCCGCTTTGTAAGCGGATGATTCTGGGTTCGATTCCCATCTGCTCCAACCTTCCATCGGATGAGGAAGTAAAATGTCGGTCCCGGCCTTGGTTGTTAGGCCGTTAAGTCATTCCAGGTTTAGGAGTCGTCTCCATGCCATAAGTACAAACAACACACCAAACCAAGCCTACTCCGGTGGAATCGCTGGCGGCGGTTGGACTCGCAATCCAAAGGTCGTCAGTTCAAACACTGGGGTGGAAGGTTCCTTGGAGTAAAAAGAGGTTTGGGTGCTCTCCCCATTCAAGCCTTCGGACTCCTAGGTTCGAGCAGAAACTTGCAATAGAGACCACAAAAGACCCGGGGGTCGTTAATGTGGATGGTTTGATTTTTTGATTGCGTAAGGGGTTTGAAGTTTACCAAACAATTCACGCATAAAGAAATGTTTTCCACCCAAATTAAAACATTGAAAAAGATTGCTTTATTTAGAAAAAAATTGTTCAAAAATGAGATTTTTTTTTCTTCAACGCAAAAATAAAAGACAAAAATATGTTTGGTCAAACAAGAGCAATCAACTTTGATACTAAATTCTCCTGACTTTGAAACTAAATTGCTCCTGAAATCCTAAGCTCCAAAACTAAATGGTAAAAATCTGAGCTAATTCTATTAGTTTTTCTGATCCGATGCAGGCCTGTTGAAATATAAGTTCGGACAGGACGTCGAGCTATCCTGAAGCATTTTTCCCATCATACAAAAATATAACGTTTATTGCAATTTGGCATGAGTTTGCATAAAGCAAACGATAAGAAAACTATTCGCTATCCTTCTAAGTGACTCGAATCGCCCGGTCTTTTCTCCCAAAAACTTAAGCCACCGACCAACGAGTCAACTCCCTCTCTCACCAGCTCACCTGGCGCTCTCAGGTGTGCTGCTCAGAGAGTCAGCCGATAGGTTCCAACGTGTCCGGATGGAACTGCTGACGGGTTGGTTGGTCGGTCAATTGTTGTTTCGCTGGTGTTGGTTTGTTTATAATTCGCACCTGTATCGCGACTGCAACTGTGGTGGAAAATCGTACGATATTTCGGACCGTCATTCATTATCATATCAACTTCATATGAGGTAATTACAGCTCTGCGACGCGTACTAGCAGTAATGAACGTGTACGTACGCCGGTATCTGTAGACATTTCACCTGGGTTGGCCTCTGTGAAGTTTGTCGTACCGTATCAAGCCGGTGTGGTCAGAACTCTGAGTCGGCAGGCTTGTGTGGGGGCAATTACGTGGCTGTTTTTTTTTTCGCAAGATCTTGAACCTTATCAACCGACCAACGGCATTTCACGTGTCGAGTTGTGTTTACTGAGGGCTTTCCGGCGGAGACGACCAAGCCGGTTCTCAAGTTATGGGAATGACTGATGACCAAGTCTTCGTCGCAGTTGAGATCAAATTTGGAGTGTTTAGTCATATGGCACTGGTTGACGACTAGTTGACGCCCAACTTTTTACACCGCCTGATTAGAAGACACCTTCTAACTCCTAATTAGCACCCTGCTTAAGTGACCATAACGTTGCAGACCTTACCGTTGCCCAAGTTGGGTGTTTACCCTCGCGAGGTAGCTAGTCTTGTTTGTGTTTGTCTAGCCTCAGAGAAGCTTCCACCTTCGTATCGTATCGTCAGGTATTTCGCCAAGGTGCGCGTGGTCGATGACGACAGTCGTTACCTGGCTCAGAGAGCGAAACGAGACTCGGATATCTCTCTCTCTCTCTCTTTGCTCAGATCATCAACATTGTTGGGGATCGTACGATGGGTGATGCAAAACGGTGACGTGGTGGCCAACGCGTTCGGTTCTTCCAGCCGATGTTTGCACTTTTCATTCATACGATCCTCGCCGAACAGTCCGTTGGTCAGCAGAAGTTGAGTTGACGATCGAAACCAGATCACAGAACTGAACCGTGAGGGGTGGTCGTCGTCGGCTACTGTTTGTTGCCGAGTCACAATGCTGCTGACTCTCTCTGAGTAAGTTTGCTGGCTCGTCAAGGATCTCGCATTTCACGCACAGGAGTTGCCACACACGGTGTGCGATGTGGACGGTGGACTCAAGACTTGGCCAGCGCAGCGACCGTGGTGGTAGTGAGGTTAATGGAGGCGAGATCGCCGGAAGGTTAGTCGAGGCTAACGAGGAGGGGGATTTGGCAGCTGATGCACATTTTTTTTATTTTATATTAACATGTTTTGTTTATCAGAAGTTTTCAAACTTCTGCTCAAAGCAGCAAAAGATCAGACTTCAAAATGAAATTTAATTGCCTTTTTATATTTTTTAAATTTGTTGATGGTTCATTAAAATGTAGATGTCAACTGCACAGACATTCATTTGATGGCAAATCAAAGTCAATTCAATGTCAATTTAAAGTTTACAGGTTTTAAGATCTGATGCCACATTATCTCAAAACTGCGTAGAAAAAATCGGCTCATACTATTTTTTTTTGCACCCTCATTTTTGGAGAGAAGTAATTTTGCCTTTCAAAATTTCTCAAAAAAATCAGCGGGGAAAAAATGTAATGAAATTTATATTATCATTGAAAAAAATTAAAATCGATTGAAAATAATTCAAAATACGTTGTATAATGCTTATTTATGCGTTTTCAAACAAATATAGTATTTTAAATAATTTTTTTAATATTTTGAGACGAGAAGGAAAAAAATCTATATATATAAAAAATTTCGACAGTTTTGTTCGAACACGAATCAATTCAACATGGAACTTTGGATCGAGGTGCTTATTGATGCGTTGGGTTCGTATAAGCCCAGAGAAGGTTCTTACGCCAAAAAGTTACAACTTTGACCACTCTGGAACCGATTCTGGAAAATCTGCAGATAGTATGGGAAAAGTTACGTAAAATCAAATTTTGATCACACCGTTCCGTTCTCAAGTTATTATATATTTTCAATTCCTCTTGATTTATTGTGCTTTTTTTTAAATGCTTCTTGAAATAAAAGTACCTCCAAAAAAAATGTTGAGAGACTATAAACTCAAATTTTGAAATTAGGTCTGAATTATGACATAAAATTATCTTTTTGACGAAATTAAATTTTTTTATCTATAAATTAAAAAAAATATTGAAAAGATCAGAAAATTTTCCTAAATTTCAAGTTTTAACATTGAAAATCCCAACCAATAGTTTCCGAGTAATCGTCAATTAAAATATATAAGATAATTAATTGACACTTAAAAAAACTCATTTTTATAGATTCAAATTCTTTGTTGGGCTGTATCTCAAAACTTATTGTAAGATTTTCAAATTCTCTGAAAGAAAATTCTAAGAAATAGTTTTTTTCGAGGTTATTTTCTTTCTGTTTTTTTTTTGCTTTTAAAAACACTTCTTTTTTTTGGACTGAAATGTTAGTGAATGTCATTCTTTAGGTCTCAAATAAGCTGTTAACATCAAAACAATCGATTGTTTGTATAAAAATTTGCTAGAATTTAAGAAAATCGAAACCATAAATTTCTGCTTTGCCTTCCCGGTGCTTCGAACGCCTATGAAATATTTCAGTTGAAATGTTTCGCATTTTTGATAAACTTATAATTTTATTGTATTTAATTGTTTTGGCGTTTGTTACAGCGTTCAAACAAACTTTAAATGAAAGTTAATGTTGGAATTCATCAAATAACACAGTTTTGACATTCATAATGTGAACTTATATCCAAATAATTCATGAAACAAGATGAAGTGTCCGGGTTTCGAAGCGTCCGGGAAATCGAATCATGACGTTATGCAACTCATTTGTTGTTATAACTAGATTTTACAGATATTTATAAACAACATTGCTTTGCATTTTCTTTCATTGAAATTTTGATCGACGTTCTGTTTAATTCTTTTGGGATTTTTTTAGCGTGTTACAACCAAAACTTATTTTGCTGGAAGTTTATAATTGCTCTCAACACCTCTTTATGTTCAAAACGATGTATAAATACACTGAGGAGCTTTTTGTCAATTGACTGCTTAGAATTTCACGGCATTTCACGGCACTGACCAAATTTCATGGATAATAACCTTATCTTTGCCGAAGACACCAAATCGATTAGAAAATTCATTCTCGAGATACAGAATTTAATACATTTATTCATACCCATTTTGTATGACCAGCCCCTAAAATGGTATGGAGACTTGCATGGAAAAAATAATGATGCAAAATTACTTCTTTTGGGCCGGTATGCTCTTCAAAAGAAAGGGGGTCAAGAAACAGCAGAACAAAAAAGAGAAAACGTTTTCTTGGGGCTTTTCTTCACCCTCTCTGGCTTGCTTTCGCTACCGGTGCTGCCCATTTGAAATTTTTCTTGACCGGTTTCTTTCGAAGTGCATACCTCACATTTACCATAGGGATTACAAGGACAAAAATTATTTCAAATAAAAAAAATACTAAAATTCGATTTGCGAAAACGGGGAGAACTACTTTCTTTTGTTAATGTAACATGCATTCGACGTTGTGGCGCTTAACTAAAATTAAATGTTTAGAATAAGATATTAAAAACATGACAATAATGTTCTAATATTCTTTGAAGAAGTTCAGGTGATCGAACTTCGTGTAACCGAAAAAATCATAAATCGTAATGTTTCACTGGTGAGCAGTAATCAATCAATCGCTCGCTGATTTGGAATCGAATTTGTTCAAGATCAAACAGTTCGATTGTTTACTGAGTGAGTGATCACTACTCATTGAAGCAAAAACCAGGACCCTTGAACATAAACTCAATTATTAAGAGGTTTTCTATAGAATATGTTTCAGTAACTGACTAATTCCTCTAGCGTTCTATGATTAGCGCTTAGTAAACAAAGCTCAGCATCGTATGATTTCTTTAAGCGCGGTGTGCACCGTCATCATCACCCAAAACAAATCCCGGTGAGTCTATTTGCCCAATCGCGGAGGTGAGTACAAAAACAACAACAACAACCCCTCCACAGATCGTACGATGGTGATTGCGCATTGATTTGGAATCCCATCAAAGTCGAGGAACGCCACCCGCGCCAAAACACGTCACCGACGAGTTCCCAAGAAACGCGGCCGAATGAATGAGCAACAACCTGTTGTTGACGGTGTCGTCGTCGAGTTGATTCAGTGAAAACAACCGCCACTTCCGAACGCCATTTTAGGAATTGAAGGGTGGGGTCTGAGGAGGGGGTGAGGGTGTATCGCGCGACCATTGCGACCTTGAGAACGCGATTGGTTGCACAAATCGCGTGATGTTTGTATTTAAACAGAGTTTTTTTTGCTGTTATTGCTCTCACTCTCCAAAACACATTAATGCTGAGCTATTATTAGCATTCCGTCATTAGACACTGATGGAATGATTGGTTCATCGTATGGTATATAAGTTGGTTAAGGTAAAGTTTTATAAATTTGACTTTTATAGCTCTTTTAAAATATTTTTCCAAATTTTAAATTATTTGTTGTTCGTAGGTTTCATTAGGGAACGATAAATTTACGAATGTCAGCCCTTTTGAAATGCTAAATGTTGTTTTAATTTTTTTTTAAATGTTGTATCGAAGGCATGAGAATTTCATAATTTCATTATTTGTTGGCATTGAAAACACAACTCAACATTTTTGAAGGTGATGTCAGTAAACGCTTCAGTTTCGTTAAGGTATGATAGATGTGAGCCCCCTGAATTCGCTTCAAACAATAGAATTGAATTTTAGTGAATTTCCTGCTAAAAAATAAAGTTGTAAATTTCAAGTACAAATGACACTCCGTGCTAAGAAGCCAGGCGCCTCCATGGATTCATTCTGAGAAAGATTAATTCGATGGAGGCGCTTGGTGTTTGGAATAAAATGTGTATTTTTGCCTTCCTCACCTCACTGAGGCAAGGCTATAAAATCACTCGAAAATTGAACTTCTTAAATATACCTTCTAGATATACCTTCACGTATACATATCGACTCAGAATCAAATTCTGAGCAAATGTCTGTGGGGATGTGTGTAGACATGATTTTTTTTCCACACGATTTTCTCAGAACTGGCTGAACCGATTTTGGCCGGGTCAGCCTTATTCGATTCGTTTTGGGGTCCCATAAGACCCTATTAAAATTTATTCTGTTTAGTAAAGTATTTAAAAAGTTATGCTAAGAAAAAGATTTTTGTATCTACAAAAAGGGTGATTTTTTGCATAACCTCAAAAGGCCGGGTCTTTTTGTTTACGTGCGAGAGTCGCGCCAGATGCGAAACGCCCGGTTGCCACATTGCTTCAAATGAGAGTCTGCATGTTTTCTGGAAAAGTCTGTATCAGGTATATATTTTTTTCATAAACTTATTTTCATTATTACTTTGTAAATATGAGGAAGGCACAAACCACCTAATGGTGGATTAAGAAACGTTTTTGCTATAAATTTACTGTCAGAAATTTTCAAGATCCTGGCATTAATATTTGGGGAAATTCTAGATCCAAAATTCGCTTAGAAATGTTTCAAAGAGTGTAGGTAAAAAACGATTCTTCAAAACTAGAGCCGTTCACCCCCTACCCACATTGAAGCATTTGTGTCGAATAGTTTGCAATACACTACACACAGACAGACTCGAAACGCTTGGGGGTGTGTCTGCCTCCGCGCCAAAGCCATACGCCATTCATATTGCCCCGATGAAGTGCAGTTTTTCTCACCACCAACAACAACTTGTTCATGTGGAAACTTATATTTAACCGCGCACCTACTCTGCTGTACTAAGGAGGTGTACCTACAGTTTGTTGTGGAAATGTCGGTGGGCGCTCGATCGCTTGCGGAATCGTACACTAATTAATTGTGCAGTGCAATAATACTAATGGCTCTATTTATCGGTTTGTCGGCGAATGCTTGAGAGGGACTAATTTTCAAGCACCGTCGTAGGCGTGCTAATTGGGCGTTGAAAGATGCTCAATTTGATTAATTTGATCATTTAATAACTTTTATTCTGTGATTTGCTAAGGTGGTTAAGATCATGGGAATCGATTTATTCGATAATAGTGTCCCATTTCTTAAGAATTCTAGGGAACAAAATAATGCTCAATTATTTTATTAATCATTTGTCTGGTTAATATGTTTTGCAATTCATAGTTAACATGAAAAGGAATGTATTTGCTTATATAAAATTTAATAAGTTTTCAAACTTTAATGTGCGAGAGTTTCTTCAGCTTATGTTAAAGTAGAGGTATCAGTCGGCTTAGCGGTGAGATTGGGTCAAAGAGATTTTTACAGCAATTTCTTAGAAACTTATCTAACAAACTGAAATCTTTTTGAAAGGATGTTTTGGTGAAATTTTAAACACACGTTGCGGAAAAACTGATGGGGTCGTAGAACTTTTATTTGATGTCAAGAATACTCGAGCATGGGTAAAAAACATGGGAAATTTTAAAGGGTCAACATTTGGAATTGATACCAGAGAAAGGTATTATTCTCTGGTATCAATTCCAAATTTCGGTATTCCTTGACCCTTTAAAATTTGTCTTAAGGATTATGCAAGAGCAATTTGGTTTCGTACCAAGTTAACCGAGCCACGTAGCCTAGTGGTAACGCTTCCGCCTCGTAAGCGGTAGATCGGGGTTCAAATCCCGGCTCGGACCAACACAACTGGTGATCTTTTCCCTTCTGGATTCGATTGCTTACACAGCAAAAAATCCGATGGTAAAATCGCATGCCAAAGCATGCACATCACCTTCGTCAAAATAAACACTTAATATTACACACTGCATGTACAATTTTTGCAAACACATAAAAAAAGTTGCAACCGACGGGATTCAAACCCAGCACCAACAGTAAGGACTGGCGCCTTAGCCCACTCGGCCATCAGACCGATGAAGAGCTGTAAGGATAAACGAATATATAAGCTTGATATTTCGGTAAAGTAGGTTTCCCATACTGATGGGCTACATATTTCAGGGTGTAAAATCACATAAAATCGCATAAAATAATGCAATATTTATTTTACACCCAGGCCTTTTACACGCATCTGGATTACTACTTATTTAGCTGTGTTGTAAAGGGAAGGTAGTGTATCGTCACAAACTGGACCTTATCACGACACCTTAGGGAGGCGACCTATGGAATGTTAACATTAACCTAAACATGTTAACATTAGTTGAGTGAAAAACGGCCACTGAATCCGCTTTGTAAATGCCGGCCCCGATACTCTTCACGGGTGTTCCCCTCAGGAACTGGGAAAGATTTACGTTTTTTTTTACCAAGTTAAGGTATTGTTTTGATCTTGCAAAATTGCAGAATTTGTCAATGATCGGACCCACATTTTCTTATTATTTTGGTATTACAGTATTTTATCAATTTCTTCTGAAACTATGGGAAATTTTTAAAAGAAATTGTCAATTTAATTAATTTTGCGCCAAAAAAAATGTTTTTGATATACACCATAAAGAACAAGTTTTGAATCCTGAGTCTATGAGTTTACAGTCAATACTCAGTTATCCGAAGGCTAAATCACGAAAAAAAGTTGTGTCTTGTTTTTTATGACTGAACTTAAATATGGCCCCTTAACTACACTAATGTGATGAAATATTGAGAAAACACATTTGGTAATTTAATAGGCACCAAACCAATCAAATTTGACAAAAATGGGATCACAGATCTCGAATTTGATGTTGAAAATAAGAGATTGAAAAAAAAAGGCGATATTTTTTTTGGTCATGATTCCTTTATCCGAAGTCTCATACAAACCTTCGGATAGTCGAGTCTAGACTGTACATGAAGATGGTTTCTGAGCTGTGTATAGGAAATTCATTTTCAGAGAATGATTGTAGTCTTACCTCAGTAAAGAAAGCAAAACACACCCAATTTTTGTTTTCGTGATTCGATTATCCGAACTTCTTTTTAAAATATTTGGATGACTTTTTGCCAAAGTATTTTTTATTGGTGAAGTATCATTTTTATTAATTTTGGGTTTTTTTAATTATTGCAATTTTCTTATAATTTTTCCATTTTTTTTGTTTAGGTTTGAAATTTAAATTTAAACGGAACTGATCAAAATATGATTTCTACATGTCTCAGTCTTAAAAATTCAATCAACATTATTTTCAAGTTTAATGTCAATTTCTGATCTGTGGTAAACAAATTTAATACTTAAAAAAAGGCGGTTAGTGTTCAAATCTACAACAATGATTGAATAAACGTTAAATTTCCATACATTTTTAGTTAACGTCCAGACACAATTATCCAAAGACCCTTGAAATTGAATGCTACAAAGTGGTGTGGAAATATCTAATCAAATATGGCGGCCAATATGGCCGAGTTTAAATACAGTCCAGACTCGATTATCCGAAGCCTCGATTATCCGAAGTTTCGATTATCCGAGGTTCGATTATCCGAAGGTTTGTATGGGACTTCGGATAATCGAATCACGAACATTTTTTTTCTTTTTTTCGTTTTAAACATCAAATTCGAGTTCTGCGACCACATTTCAGTCAAATTTGAATAATTAATTGCCTATTAAAAAATAAAATGCATTTTCCAATAATTTCATCACCGCCATATTGGCCGCAATCTTGGATTAAAAAAAAATAAATCACTTTAGTGTAGTTTAAGGGTCATTCTTAAGCTCAACAATCAAAAATTAGACAACGAAACAATTTTTTTTTTCGTGATTCGATTATCCGAAGTTTCGATTATCCGAAGTGAAGTTTTTCCGAGGCCTTCGGATAATCGAGTCTGGACTGTATTGAGAAAATGCATTTGGAAGTGTAACAGGCAATTAATCACTCAAATTTGATTTATATTGTGTCGTAGAACTGGAATTTTATGTTAAGAATAACAAAATAAATATTCAATTGTCCGAAGTTCCTTTGAAACCATCGTAAAATTGAACTTTTTACAATCGAAACTTCAGATATTGAAGGTTTTGGATAAGGCTTTTACAAATTATTATCAAAGTTTTTGTTTCTCGGATTTTTGTCGAGGTGGGAAGGCATGAGAAAAATTTAAAAAAATCACATTTCAAGCATAATTTTCAATATTTAAATAAAAAATGAAAATAGTACACAACGCTTTACACAATATGATGGTTATTTCCCCGTAAAAAAAATCAGGCTTATTATTAATCCACAACTAAATGTTGAACAATTTATTCATAATAGAGTGCAGGCGATTTTTAAAGTGTAGGTATGTATTGTTGTATTTTTTTGCTCCCTGTTTTTATGGAAAATCTTTAAGGTGGGATACAATTACTTCTATTCTTTTTTTACAAGTTTTTTAAAGTACAGATTTCTTGACAAGTTATCCAATTATCACTGAGGTAGTTATTTACGCAATTGAAGCAACGTCCTTCCACAATATTCATTACCTATCTAGAATTATTTACATAACCCAATTTTGCAGTACGTGCCATTTTTAAAAACATTTTATTTCTTGAACCTTGTGCTGTAGAATTGTAGACAGAAGTAGAAGATATTTTATGGCAGCTTGTTGTATCTTTGAACAAATGTAAATTGATTAATTTCGATTAATAGGTCAAATAATTTTCCAAATAAGTGTATTATTTATTTTGTTTTATTCATTCTTAAAACAAGGAACGGAAAAAAATATTTTCTGAATTTTTCAAATTAGAAATATACAAACCTAGTATCCAATTTAGTTTTTTTTCTTCTCACACTTTTCCGTACTTTTTCAAATAATCCTTAAGCGCCACTGTTTTAAATCCATGTTATTTGTTTACCACATTTTAACCGATTGTACAACTCGTTCACCACACCTCCTCGTGCATAACTTTTATTTATAGACTTTTTTGCCACAACACAACACTTTTTTCCTTATTCTTTTTTTTTCAAAACACTTTCCTCCGTTTACCCACCAAAGTTACACTTTGTACCCAAAACGACTGTTTTGAAGGCAATTTTTCGCACTCAAAATCGCAAGGCAAAAAGCCAGCGCACTTCTCGAACAAACTGACCTGACGACGATCCCGACGATACGATTTTCCACGACCGAGAGCCAAACCGAAAAAGAAATCCCGACGCCAAACGACGCACGTCCGAATCGCACCGCTGCCGAAAAGCGAATGAAAGACACAAGTTTGGATTGTGCTTTTGGGAGGTTGGAATGGACAGGCGCGCAACTTTTTTTTTTCGGGGGTTTCATCCAGTGGCAATGCAACGGCCAGATTCCAGTTTGGAGGAAAGGACTAAGGACTGTCCTTGGTTGTCGGCTTGGCAGCATTATTTATACTCGATTTTTATGGTAGGTGATGAAAATTGGTCTGAATTTTTAAAAAGATAGTTTAAAAATTCCATAAAAATTTCATATTTGCTAAAAAAAATTATAACCGTTTTTTGAATGATACATTTTGAATTTGATTTTTTTTAAAAACAGACAGGGCCGCCAAATGGCCGATCGGGAATGATGCCTTTCAGATCCTTAAGAACTAAACACGTTTATTGATTTTTCGTTCATATTTTGCGATCAAAATATTAAGTCCTACGCATTTTCGTTGGGAGCTGATAAGAATCAAACCCAGGACCATCCTTTTTTATAATTGCACTTTATTCACTCAAAAAACAATCAGGCTTGATACCATCGAGTGACAAAAATGCTAGAACATACGAAGGTTCATTTGAATGTGTTGAAAATCATGATTCTCAAAAATATAAAAAAATAAAGTCAAAAATCGGTTTGACTTTATGTTTGGAAGCAAGATTATCGCCATAAAAAAAAATGTCCTATGCATCCTTTATTTGCCTATTCAGAACGTGTAAAATTAAACTAGTAACAAAATTCTAACAACTGTAATTGATGACACAACACAACCAAAAAGTTAAGGAGCTGAAAGCTTAGATTAAAAAATCGCAGTTACAGTCCAGATATTAAAAAAAATAAAAGTTATATGAAGTAATTTAACTTCTGTTCTACACACTGCCGTTCTACGCATAGTTGTCCCATGTTCAAAAAAGTGAAACTGAGAAAAACGCGATTGAAATTTTTCGACCGATTTCTGTGTTTCTACGCATAATTGTCCCGTGGATTCCTATCCACCCTATGTGTCCCTAATCGCCCCAGTTAGCAGTTTATCACCCTTATTTGTGATTCTCTTGCTATACAACAGGTAAACAAGACATAATGCTTATTAAAACTAATGATTCTGTGTAAGAAAATACTTGGTGGGACAATTATGCGTAGAAGTTTAACGATGGGACAAACAGACTTGGTGTTGTTTTTAATGAGTTTCCGAACAAAGTACCAAATTTTATGTGTTTTCTTAAAGTACACGTCAAACTAAACTTAAAAATGCCATAAAGTCAAAATCGTCCAAAACTGACATGGGACAATTATGCGAAGAACGGCAGCACAGTAATTTACTGTTCAAAATTAAATAAGTTATTTGGTGATTTGGATCGGCACCAACATTCAGTTACTCTTTTATTAAAAATATGGCATTCTTTGTAAAGTTTCGGATCGCCAATTCCAAATATTCAGTTCAGTTTTCCTTGTTATTGTTAACTTTCTTTCACTTTATATTTAGAGTTTACATATAGAAGTCAAAACAAAATTCAACATTTAATGTGACTTTTGTTCATCATTTGTCATAAATAAAACAGAAAATAAGATAAAGCAGAAAATTACATTAAATCTTTAGATTTTTTTTACTAAAGCTCATAAAGTAGGTTGATGTCTACTACTAAGACACGAAACATTCTGTAAAATAGGAAAAACCATTCTGTGAGAATTAAGAACCGTAAAAATTAAAACTGTAAAGTATGAGTCCCAACATACTCTAGAAATTAACTTGCAGATTCGAAAAAAATTGCAACGGGTTGAAAGAACACCACAATGAAATGACAGGCTCAGTTTTGCATTTTCAAAAAACGTTCTGTTTTTAATAGACATCACACCGTCTTTTCAGACTGAATTTACTAACTAACGAGACAAACACAGAACACCCAGAGGAGATGGGCGGGAATCGAACCCGGGCCCCTTAGCACACATGAGGGATCGGCAGCCGAAGCCGCTAACCATGGCCGCTCGCAATTGCTGACAACATATCAACATATTCAAAAACTTAAAATTCCCGGGAAATAGCAAAACTCAACTCTCGATTCTCGGGAAATTGAAAATCTCGACATTCGTCACCCTCTGTATACAATTGTACATGTAGCAGAGTTATCCTTTTTTTGAACGATTTTTTTTATTTCTCGTAAATTTATAAAATCAACAAAAAGATTTTAAATTGCTTAAAGAGGCATAGAGGTTACGTACAGGTTAATATGTATAAATGTTTATAGTACTCTATTTAAATTCCTGAAAATTTTACAAAAGTTATCTTTGTTCTTTCAATTAGTTCAGTTTACAGTAGATTGCCCAATTGTATAAAACAGATTGAAAAATATATTTTTGTACAATCCATTCACAAAATATTTCTAACGGCCATATTAAACAAATATAAGTATGACTTTGATTGCCAAAGTTAAATTATGTCATACAAATTAACATATGATTGTTGAATAGAAAAAGTTGTGTTTTCTTCGAATGATAAGGATATTCTCAACCCTTTAAGTATCAATCGGATCGGAACTAGGTTGTTATGTTGTTTGATATTTTTCTGCAGGTTTCAGTTCAGTAAGCATAAAAAAATCGTTTTCAGCAGTATTTAGAAAATTGTGCAAAATACAATTCTTATCATTTACTTTTTGCGTGTTTCCATTCTAAGTTTGAATCTTTCGAAACAAAATGTATCGCAAAATTTTACAAATGGTTATGCTACTGTCAACTGTTTGCAAAATTGCTAAGAAACCATGAAAAAATCCTAAGGTTTAAACAATTTTAAGAAAATGGGGTAAGAAATTTGTGTTGGCCTCATTTTTAAAAACATTTTGACTTTTTTGCTCAAAATTTTTTTATTTATGTTGCATGAAACTACGTTTATTAACCCAATAAAAAGAATGGTTGTTTTTTTTTTAATTTTGTCAAATTGGGTAGAAAAGGATTTAGCAACAATGCAAGACTAAACAAGATTATTTACCTGATGTGATATTCTCTGAAGACACAATTGCAACACTAAAGTCTTTATTTACTCACCTATTTGCTGCTTTGCTATTTGCAACATCTTTAATCCTAGGTTGTCGCATCACGATGTCACGACATTTCTATGTGACAAATGTTGTGTCACTTGGGAAAGTGTCGCAATATGCTCAGTTATCGTTCTCTGAGTTGCAACATGTTTGACTGTGTATGGAAAATTGGATTTCGACTATGTTTGTTAACCCTTCACTGCCCAATTTTTTTTCGAAATTTTTTATTTTTCCCGTTTCATTTTGAGCAACTTTTGTTCTGCGAAAAACTCTACCTCTCTTGTTTTATGTTTTGTTGCTTCAGTTTTAGTGTTTTAATTTGCATTTATCTTGTTTAGTTTATGTTTGATTTTTATAACATTTGGCCTATTCTACTACCCCTATCATTACCATTTGCCTCTCTAGTTTTGTCATGTTTTTACAGTCATTTTTTGTAAATTTTTTGCATGTTTTTCACATTTTCCGCTACAGAATAATATCATTATCATTTAATTTGTGAAAAAAAAATGCATAGAGGCATAGTCTGGGACACTACAAAAATTACTGCATTATTATTTTTACCTCAAATATAGGAGATGTTAGTAAAAAACACAGCCATGTTGAGCCAATTGTATTTATTTCAAAACATTGACAGAGTCACATAAAACAAGTTAAACTTCAAATCCTAAGATTTTCGAAAATTTTAGAGTTTTTCTTTCCAATGCTATTTAAAGATAAAAAAATGGTTGAAAAATTTTTGGCGAATTTTTAGATCGAAGCCCGCCTAGAGGCGGGGTTGGGTTGTAGAGGGTTAAGGTGATATTCTTTATCAATTTCACCTTCTTTGCGGTATGTTCAATAAAGTTCGGGGACAAAGTCCATGTTTACAGCAAACAATCTCCTTGAGCTTTACAAAACAAAAACATATATTTTCTCGTCACCAACTATATTTGGGTAAAACAATCGTGGCCCACGACCAACCAAAGTGAAAAGTACACAACCAAGTGGGGTCGATAAGTGGCCAAGGGTACAAACAAAAACGGAAGCAACTCCAGTGCCACTGAATACCAGAGGTGTCACCTTAAGGTCCAGCGGCAAAGTCTTCATTAGCACTCTCGACAGATACCAAGTACACATGTTTCTCGGCGGTTGAAGCTGATTAATTATTCATTGACCGGGGAATTACTTAGTCCTGCCTGCCTTCCTGCACCCGAATGGAGCGACCGAAGCCGAAGTGAGAGTGTCAATCAATCAAAACTGTTTAGCACACACTATCGCTGCGCTCCATCTGAAGTGGAGTCCAACTACCCGTTTTGCATAATCGTCTCAGTGTTGGTCATGTTGGTGGTTGCTTGAACCGCTCGCGAGCATGTGATGTGGGAGGTGTAAATTTGAAAAATTGATTGCATTATTAGACACTTCTTAATTGCGCCAATCAATAAGCGGGACCGACAGGCTTAAGCTGTGGAATGAAACATGAAAGATAGACGTGATCAAATTATTGGTAGTTAGCGGAGTATTTGATTGGCCTTTATGATCTAGATATATTCAGAGCATTAGAAATCACTAAACAAAGGTTTAATATTTTCAAGAAATTCGTTATTATTACTTTGTAATGTAAACCTGTTCACCTAATCTGTTATGCATTAGGTCATGAAGGTAGTCTAAATTAGTCTTATTAATGGTCGATTACAATACTCTCTACTTTTGGCGAATAGTAAATTGGTTCCACTTTGACAGTTCAAAATTGAGGCTGTTTTGGGATCTACTATTCAGCACCCAGGTTCGAATGTTTATTCGAAAACCTGTATAATTTTAAAGAATTTTCTAATCGTTTTAGTGGTTTTGGCAAAGTTGTAGGCATCGATGAGGACCATTCATGAATAATAAGTGCACGGAAAAAAAATTAGGTATTAAAATTTGTCTTTTTTTACAAAAAAAAAGATTATCTTAAACTTCTAGGAAGTTTCTAAGGTGAGGCCTGGGCAGAAAAAGTTTGGAAGTCAGTGCATTATACTTAAACACCTATCCAATTACTAAGTATTGATGATTTTTTTTGCGAAAAAAAAATCTGTGGTCTTTGGAATTTCATAACATGTTTAAACGAGCTCAATGGTGAAAAAGACATTTCAGATTGATTTCAATTGATTAGACTTCTATTTTCATTAAAATTTTAAAATATTTGAGGTTAAAATTTTTTTGCTCATGTTTTTGTACCAATTTTGAAAGAGCGAAATAACCTTTGATTTAAAAAAATATTGTTTTTTGGAGAAAATAGAAATCTTACCCAAAATTTTGTTAACTGCAGTTGTTTATGTAAAATAGAAATTTTCAATCGAATAGTAAAAAAAGGCGAAAGATTTATTCGGAAATTGAAGAGAGACCAGAGTCGAATAGTACTTCTCAGAAATTTTGATAGATTGCATCGTTTTCGTGATATGTGCGATTAAAGTTTAATTTTCATGAGTGACCATTTCTAAAAATATATTCCTAATATTCCGAAACATTGAATTTGGACTGAAGCGAATAACAGTAAAACAAACAGGAAAATTTATGTTATCTAAGTCTCACCCGAACAGCCCCCATTTTCTAATGCAAATATCTCAGTGACTAATGGTCAAATTTTCAATGTAAAAAAAAATAAACATTTGTGAAATTTTGTGATCTCTTAAAAAATATTTTGATGTTTTGGAATGAAGCCTAATTTTTCAAAAAAGCGTAATATTTGAATATTCTCTTTGGCTCAAAAGTTGCGAGTTATACTCCACTAAAACAAAATTTAAAAATAAAAAAACGGAAAATTAATTCTTCGTAAAAAAATAGTTTATGTAAAAATCGAAAAAAAGTGTATTATTTTTTCCTGAATATTCCCTAGAGACCATCCACAAACCACGTGGACACTTGTTTGGAAAACTCAACCACCCCCCCCCCCCATCGTGGACAATTTCCATACAAATAAAATCTTTTTTGTATGGAGCGTGGACAATCGACAAGACCCCCCCCCCCTAAAGTGTCCACTAGGTTTATGAATGGTCCCCTACCAATACATCGATCAGAAAATTCCTTCAAATGATACAGGTTTTCGAATGTTTAAGTATTAGAGTGTAACAAAAATGATTTTTTGGCGGGCATTCAAGGGTTTTTTCCGGTGGGCATACTAAGCCCAAATCCAAAATATGAGCTTGATTGGACGTAACAGGAGCTGGCGCTCCGCCCTTCAATTTTAAATGGGATTTAACCCGTAAAAAAAGATTTTTTCAAAAATGTCACTTTTTGAGGCATTTTGGCCACTGAAGCGTTTATTTTCAACATCGTTGGCGTGTAGGCCAGATCCTTGCGCATCTTTTGGTATACATAACATTGAAATTTGGAGCACCCTGGAGCTCGGTACAGACCTTCAAAGTTTGGCATTTTTTCGAAAAATCGGCCCCGGCAAAAAAGATATGCGTTGCACCTCGCGACGCCCGAGACGCCATTTGATTTTGCTGGGGCCGACTTTTCGAAAAAATGCCAAACTTTGAAGGTCTGTACCGAGCTCCAGGGTGCTCCAAATTTCAATGTTATGTATACCAAAAGATGCGCAAGCATCTGGCCAACACGCCAGTGATGTTGAAAATAAACGCTTCAGTGGCCAAAATGCCTCAAAAAGTGTCATTTTTGAAAAATCTTTTTTTACGGGTTAAATCCCATTTAAAATTGAAGGGCGGAGCGCCAGCTCCTGTCACGTCCAATCAAGCCAAGGGGGTTGACACATCGAATATTTTTATTCGAATCATTCCATTCATTCCAGAATTATTCCAGAATGATGATGGAATGATTCCGTTTTCCAAAATTATTGCTAATTTTATTTTTGCGTGTTAGCGGTTTTCCATCTGTCAAAGTAAACATCGTGTGTCGCTGAAAAATTTAATAGTTCGCGAACAATCAAAGCAAAATCCGGCCGGAAGCTATCAGAAACATGCACCCGGTGGTGCTGCTGAGCATGGCGAACCACCTTAGCCGGACGGGGAACATGGGCAACCGCATGGGTGCTGCTCGGCTGCTAACGGACCTAGGTCGCGCTGGACATGTATTCCTCGACCACGACTACCTGGGGACTTCGTACGGCATGATCAAGAAGGCAAGAAGAATCTGGCCGCTGCTCCGAGACTGAACTGGCCAAGAAGGCTTCTGCCGCTAAGAAGGGAGTGGCTGCTGCCGGAAGCGGTGCCGTTGCTGTAGGCTCCAACGGTGGCTGCAGCCAGAAAAGGCTTGTCCCGCAACCCCAAGTTCCCACGAAAATCGGTGCCAACACACTGGTGGTACTAATCTATCTGGGCGCCAATAAGAACCACATCAAGGCCGCGGTCAAGAGGCTATCAAAGTGTACAAATCACCAGTATTGTGTCCGGACGGCAAGAAAAAGGCACAAAACATCTCCGGCACGGCCGGCGTAAAATAAAGTTCATCCAAAGTCAACATTTATTGCTTATAAAACTCAATTTATTCTCTTACAACATTGTACTCAGGGCAAACATGTGAACCACCTGGATAAAAAAGGCAGAGGAGAAATAAGACAATGATCGAGCAGCGCTCCATCGCGTCCGAGATCTTGGCCGTCTTGCTCGTCCCGGCCAACTCCTGCATCAGCGCGAAGATCTTGTCCGTCCAAAGTGATTAAAGCGCTGTGAATAAAACAAGATTTTTAGATACGGTCGTAGCTTGAGTCATTTATACAAAATTTGGAACTTGGTGGTCTTCTGGTAGGTTTTGTTCAGCGAGTTCTTGGACATTTCCAGCAGACTGAGGGCCTTTTGCACGTCATCTTTGCCGACCTCGTCGGCTAGACGGAGCCTGGCAAGGGCGGTCGGAGTCGCAAGATTCCCAGCAATTTTCGGGTCGAGTCGTGGTTGTTGCTTGCCTCGCGGAAGCAATTTGATGTACGCGTTGATGATGTACTCGAACGCCTGCTTTCCATGGCTGTGGACGAAGATGATGTGTTTGGCCAGACAAAGGTCGTTTTCGCGGTCCGGTTTGTCTTGAATGAGCCAGAGAAGATCGAAACGGGAAAGCAGACCGGCTGGCAGTTGGATATTCTGCTCGATGGTGCGACGTAGGTTCCAACGACCGTACGGCGTTCAGACAAGTCATGATGCCTGCTTTGGCGATAGAAATTCGTTGCAGTTCCATGACCTCGTGAATCGTATCGTCGAACGCGTCAATGCAGCGAATGCCCTGAACTTCGAGCATCATCTCGTCGGTCCCCGGATCCTTCATGACGGCGGCAATCAAGCCAACTCTAGAAGAACCACGGGCCCATTGTGTACTGATTACGAACCGCCAACCGATCGATGTAGTCTAACATCTGCGACTTGGCCACACCGGGATCTCCCATCAGGCAGATGTTGATGTTACTACAAATTTTCATTTCGCCCGGGCTGCGATCGACTCTACCAACCAGTAGCAACAGCACGTCCAAATGGCCGTAAATCTCCGGCGCCAAACTGCTCGTAATTCGCGTGTAAAAGTCATCCTTGTTAAATTCGGCCAGTCCGTCCGGAGTCAGCTCGTTGCTCGTCTCGCCATCCTCTGACATGTTCAGACAGACGATCCGGTGTGCTTCCAGGAATATCTCATTCAGCAGTCCCGAAACCATGGCCGCCGAATTTGTTTTGAAATTTTGAAAGATTTGAAACAAACGGCCGCCGGATTTGTTCACCCGACAATCCTTCGACGGACAATCGATTGTTGGCATGAAGCTCATCCAGCTCACCGGTTGCTACTTCTCGGCATCACAACGGTCACACGTGGCCACCGTCATCGTGGGCTACACCTCTGTGCAATGGGTAACGATTCCTCGAACTTGTCGATGCTCTCCACTTTACCTCCCGGATCGAAACCGCCTTCGACGCGCTCGGTGCACTAAAGTAAAGTAAAGTAGTAGTAAATAAAGTAAATCTTCCCCACCGGAGCCAGCGGGCGCACCTTCGTTTCGAGGTCCCGGAGTACAGCCACCACGTATCGAGGGTGGTCCTCGACGGATTTGTTCACCCCGAGACAGCCCTCCGCCGAGACCGTCTACTGGTGGAGATCGTCGTGATGGCTTGTTGTTTAAAACGTCCTCTTCCACCGGCAAATTCCGCTCGGTCCACTTCTTGGTGCTTGGTGTGCGATGGAAGGCGACCAGCTTTCAGTAGCAGCAAAAACATCTTCATCCGCCCCCTGCAGTGATTTTGTTTCCTTTTCCGCAATGATTAGCTCCAGAACCGGCTCAGGAGCGAGTATAATCAGCAGCTGATCGGCAACTGGGCGCCGGACACTTATGACGGAACCGGTTTTAAATTGCAAACCCGTGAGTTGCTTTTGGGAAAAAATACATTCCATTTTACTAATGGAAACAAAATCCAATCACGCAAAAACATTTGTTGTTTATGTTGCCGATGTTTTGACGTTTACACACTCATGTGGAAATACTCATAAAATAGAACAATCATCCTCATCATTCCAATTATTCCGGAATGAACCTGGAATTATTCCAGAATGATCGAGTGTCAACCCCCTTGATCTTTAGTCATATATCCCGAAAAGTTTGAGCGAAATTAAGAAAAAAAACAAAGAACATCCTTTTTTGGAATTCGGGAATAATTCGACGTTGTCGTGCTATCTTGTCGCACGAGTCCACAAGTCGCGCGGAGTTATAATTACAAATGTGTACGGTAGTCGGGCATGTACGTGTGTCAAACGTGTTCTGACCTGAAATCTCTTTGGCCATTTGTCGCACGTACATTTCAGGGTGGATCAAAACAGCACACCTAGGCACGACCAGATTGAAACACCTTTCATTTGAAGAGCGACAACAATGCTCGAAGTTTTTTCGGTTTTAATTGAATATCTCAGGCAGTGCTTACGAAATTTCGACTTCGTTCGTGATAGGTGACAGAAGACTACAATCGTCTTCACCACGACAACCTGATTTTAACATTCTACTTTCGTTCGTTTCACACACAAACAAATGAGTGCTAGGCAAAGTCACTCACACAGTCATTGACTTCCTTCTAGAAATAAAATCGCTCAGAGAAGGTCGTTTGACATTCTACCGAGATTCGAATCATTTCGCATTCGAATGACTTCTGTCGCCACGCAGCAAACACACGGCAGAGAGAGCCGAAAAACGAAAGAAAGAGCACGTTGTCTCTTCGAGCGGCTGCTTGAGTGGTGCTCATTTTTCGTTCGTTTCGTCTTTGGGTTTACGTTCACCGACCGTCGCCAAGCAATGGCGATAATGATAGGCGCTGTGTGTGCGATCAAATTCCGTTCTTGGAAATGATCGCTGACAGAAAGTTCTATCAAATATCGAGCAGTCCCATTCAGTGACAGATCCCTTTTCAAGCATTGAAATTATCCATGGCTAATCCAAGGAACCAAAAGGTGGCAACAAAAATGTCCATTCAAAAGGGGTGCTGCCAAAAACTTAATATTTTTATCAAATTTGCGAACAAATCAGCAACAATTTACAAGTTTGATAGTCAAACTACTCTTAAAAGTTAGTTTTGTTATCTTTTTTTTTGCAAAACCGCATGTTTTTAACGAAAAAGTGCCAAAAATATTCGTAATTACCTTCTGCCTCTTGGTGGCGCTTTGTATAAGTATGTGTGTGGTCGATGTTTGCGGACGTGCACGCAGAACACAGAACAGTAAGAACTAGCGAAAATGCCTTACTTTCTTCTGATACAAGTCGCCATATTGAAATTGCTTGAAGATTCATACCCATACCCTTTTAGCACAACCGATCACACGCTTTAACGATCTAGTTATGGTGCCCTTATAAACAGCATGTACGAATACGCTGAAAAGATAAAACATTAGGATCATCCAAACTAGAGCTGGTGCAAACAGTTGACAGCCATTGGCCAACAACGACGCCCGCCATGTCAGTTTGTAGATATAGGGGATGGGACAAATGATTATAATTTTTAATTTATTTTTTGGAACTTTCTTTCAAACCAAACCAAACATAACGCTTATATTCATGATTTAGGCTATATAATTCCATGTTTATACGCTTGCAAATCTTGCTAGGATACATCATTCACAATCTTAAATTTAAAAAAAATGGGGATTATTGAGTAAAACTCGTCGACTTTTCGTCCTCGACAGCAACTGAATCACGCGGAAAATTTTAACACATTTTTGGTCACTTTTTCTAAAACAAACAACAAAAGATAATCTAATTCCAAACAATTCCTGTGAGAACTAAGCTGCCTCTGATTAAATCAGTTTGATTAGTTACGCTCGGGGGGAGAGAAAAAAAAATAACGTAAATCCTAACCACACAATGTCCAACGAATCATCACAGTCTGTCCACATTCGAAACGGTTAAGTAAAAGCGCTGCCTAATCCCTCACAAACGGAACGTCCCTCATCACGATCGACTCCTTGACCGGATCGGGATCATCGCCCACGCAGTACGTCAGGATGCAGGTCAGGTCGACCGGTTCGCCGGACGGGTTCGCCAGCAGCAGCACCTGCGTGACGCCATCGGCCGGCGGTCGGAATGGTTTCGTGCCGGGAAGACTCTCTCCGGACGGGTCCAGCAGGCGCAACTTGCACGGCTTCCGGACGCTCGCGTCAAAGTGAAAGCTCGGGATTGGGTCGCGGCCCTGGTTGATGGTGGAGATCACGATGACCGTCACGTCGGGGCGCGGGTGGTCCGCGGCAAAGTTCAGCGTAATCTGAAGGCCCGCCTTGTCGTCCAGAACGGTGCGGGACGGTTCCTGGCTGGGCTGGATGTTGTCCAGGTCGATCACGATCTCGGCGAGAGATTTAAACTCCGGTTTTGGGGCCGATGGTGTTGGGAACGACGGTTCCGGAATGTTTTCGGCCACGGGCGTACTCAAACTAAGCACCTTGTCGTCATCGTCAACCGCCGGAAGGGGTTCCTCCGGGGTCGGGGGAGGAATCTCTTCTGCTGGGGTCGCGGATGGGCCGGCTAGCAGCGTTGATTTGATACCGCTAACGAGAAAGTCCAAGTCGGGAATTGATTTTCCCGTGCTGGACGAGTCTAGCTTGGTGGAGTTGGTACCGGTGCTGGAGGGTTTCTTGGACGCGATGCCGTTTCCGTTCACCAGCGTGGGGTCAAGGGCGGGATTCTGGAAGTGACCAAAAATAAACAGATTTGGTTCCTGGAGATTTTCTAGCAGCTTTGCTTACGTGGTGATTATTGCATTCGATCGTAATTTTTTCGACTCACGATCGAGATTTTTCGATAGTAAGATTACGACTTACCATCGACAAACTACGATCGTAATTTTACTGTCGAGAAACCTCGATAGTGAGTCGAGAAACTACGATCGTAATTTGTAATAGCATTTTTTGTTTTTTTTTTATTTAAACGAAATATTTAAAATAAATTCTGAGCTCAAAATTTTTACTGTAAGCAATTAAAAAATACAAAAACAACTAAAATATCTAAAATTTCAAAAAAATTAACAATTTCAAGAATTGGGTCCTAAAATGAAGCTTAGATTGCTGATATTATTGTTTACAGCGATAAAGGTTATTTTTCTGAGTACAATGACCCTTTGTACGACCACAAAGAGTTTAAAATGGATTTTTAAATCAATTTTGAAAAATTAACGTCGCGGTCCTTCTTGACAGAAAAGCTCCTACTTGACAGATCGTTCCAAGGGGACCATAGTTGATCCATCGAAAAAATGTTGTCTTGTCGAAAAAAAATTTTGCATTAAAATGAAAAAAAGTGATCAAAAATGGTTTTTAATAGTGTTTTTTACCGTTGTGCATAAAAATTGACATAGGGCTTTAGTACCCAATTGTATAAATTTCAAAAATAAAAAAAAACAAAAATTCCAAGAGTTTGAAAAATTTGAAAAAAAAATAAAATTTCAAAGATTTCAAAAAAAGACTTAAAAATTTTATGAATTCTGAAAATTCAAAAAAAAATCTATTTTTTTTAAGGATCAAATTAATTGGTAATACATTTTTTTTTGATAATTTTTATATTTAAACGGAATATTTAAAAGAAATTCTGAGTTCAATATTTTTAATGTGAAAAAATAAATAAAAAAAACTTAAATTTCAAATAATTTATAAATTTCAAGAAAATCAAAAATTTCAAGAATTTCAAGAATTTAAAAAATTTCAAAAAATTCAAGAATTTCAAGAATTTCAAGAATTTCAAGAATTTCAAGAATTTCAAGAATTTTAAGAATTTCAAGATTTTAAGAATTTCAAGAATTTCAAGAATTTCAAGAATTTCAAGAATTTCAAGAATTTCAAGAATTTCAAGAATTTCAGGAATTTCAAGAATTTCAAGAATTTCAAGAATTTTAAGAATTTTAAGAATTTTAAGAATTTTAAGAATTTTAAGAATTTTAAGAATTTTAAGAATTTTAAGAATTTTAAGAATTTTAAGAATTTTAAGAATTTCAATAATTTCAATAAATTCAATAATTTCAAGAATTTCAAGAATTTCAAAAGTTTCAAGAATTTCAAGAATTTAAAGAATTTCAAGAATTTCAAGAATTTCAAGAACTTCAAAAGTTTCAAGAATTTCAAGAATTTCAAGAATTTCAAGAATTTCAAGAATTTCAAGAATTTCAAGAATTTCAAAGATTTTAAGAATTTCAAGAATTTCAAAAATTTCAAGAATTTTAAGAATTTCAAGAATTTCAAGAATTTCAAGAATTTCAAGAATTTCAAAAATTTCAAGAATTTCAAGAATTTCATAAAATTTCAAGAATTTCAAGAATTTCAAAAATTTCAAAAATTTCAAGAATTTCAAGAATTTAAAGAATTTAAAGAATTTAAAGAATTTAAAGAATTACATAAATTTCAAAAATTTCAAGAATATCAAAAATTTTAAAAAATTAAAAAAAGTCACAAGTTTTAAACATTTAAAAAATTGCAAAAAATTCAAAAACTGCAAAAAATTCAAAATTTTTAAATATTTCAAAAAGATCAAATTAATTTGTAATACCAAATTTATAAAAAGTTTAAAATTTCTAAAATGTCAAAAATTTCAAAAATTTCAAACATTTTAAATTTTTTAAAAATTTAAAAGAAATCAAAAAATTTCAAGATTTTTAAAATACTTAAAAAAAATATTCTATTCAAAAAAAAATTTCGAAAAGATCAAATTATTTTTTTTAGGAATTAAATATTTTTTTTATTTTATTTTTAAAGAAACACGAAATAAAATTGAATAAAAAATAATTAAATTTAAAAAGTCAAGAACAAATTAACAAAAATATTTAATTTTAAAAATACAGAAAAAAATAAATTAAAAAAAATATTAAACTTAAAAATAAATATGGAAATTGGTTAAAATGATTAAATGACCAATAATTCCATACTCCACCCCTTTTATGGTTATGTTACAGCTACCTATCTTAATTTTTAGTTTTATGTTTCTTCTGCTAATGTTTCGCCCTCCTAAACGCCCTTTCAAGCCTGACAATTATGCCCTATGTTTTTGGATTGACTAAAACAGAAAAAATAGAACTTTTTGAAATTAAAAAAATATATATGAAAATTATGATTTTTTAAGGTTTTGAAAACGAGCTTCGAACCCATATCGAGATTTTTTCGATCGTCGGTCGTAATTTGTCGATGGTAGATCGAGAAATTACGATCGAATGATCTCAATCTACCATCGACAAATTACGATCATAATATTACGATCGAGAAATCTCGATCGTGAGTCGAGAAATTACGATCAAAATATTACGATCGAATGCAATAATCACCACGTTAAAGTTTCAAACAACTACAAACTCACCAAATTCTTAAACTCCGCGTACTTGTTATTGTTCTGCCCACTACCGGCCGCCAGCTGCATCAACCGAGGCACTTCCGCCTCACTCCAAGTCGTCCCGTTACTATTAACGACCAGCGGCGTCAAAATCGTATCACTTTGGACAGAACAGGCCGCCGCAGAAGCCGACACAGAGTCGATTCCATTGGCGGCAATACTGGCCGTGCTCGGGCTGACCGTCGTGGCCGAAAAGATATCGCTAAGATCTTCAAAGACACTTCGGGCGGGTTCGCTGCTGGCCGTCGGAATGGTCGAGATGTCAAACAGCGTGTCCAGCGGATCGGACCCGGTAATGTTCATCGAGGCGGAGGTCGTCTTCGAGTGGGTTGACGACGCTGAGGGAGAATTGACCGAAGCGGTGGACGCAGCAGGGTGATCGTGTGAGGGAGCCTGGTGCAGGATTAGTTGGCGGTACTTGTCCATCACTTGGGTAAGGCTGTCGTTTACTTCGAAGATTTTTTCTGTAATTGACAAATTTTGTGGGATAAGTGTGAATTCTTAGAAATGAGCAAAAATGTTGAAAAATTAACGATACAAAACACTCCAAACTAAGAACAAAGATAGGAATTTTGGAATAATTACAATTTAGTAACACAAAATAAAACTAAAGACAGCAACAAATACACACGCGCACACAGGAAAGGGATTTACAAAAGCAAACGCAATACAATTAGACAGTTCTTTCTAGTACGAGAGCTACTAACCAAATTCACTAGCTAAGGTCCAGAATTTTGCTAGGTTTTTTACTCCGTTCTCATGAGACAGATCTGGCATGGTATGGCATGGCGTGTGATGCGACAACAACGACAATAGATGGGAGGTATTTATAGAGGAGATATTATATTAGTGAGTGGAGTTAGTGAGGGAGGTGTTTAACAAAAGGGATATTACAAAACAGGAGAGGGCGGTGTAACTTTTTGAATTGACCACCTTTTTTTCAAAAAAATAAAATAAATAAATGCAGTTTTAAGGCCAAACTTGAGCAGTTAAATCCTCCGACACATCGTTACTTAGGTTATCAAAAGAACAATTCAATGAGTCTAACAAATTTAAGATCTGGCAACAATGTCTCGAGTTTTAACCACTTAAGTAACATTTATGTACTTTTTAAGGCCGGATCCCACTTAACTATATGAAAAATATATCCCGATCGATCATCGTCCAACTCATCAGTAGGTTAGTAAGGTTATCGAAAGACCAATAATCTCTAAGAAATCGATTGATTGTTTTTTTTTCTCGTGTCTATTTTTTTGTATTAGGCTCATTTGGCACCGCCCTCTTTTTTAATTATTTTCTAAAAAAACTTTTTATTCTTTTACTCGCAACTTTCCAACTACAGTACTTGTTCGGTAACTGGTCTGAGAACGTAGCCCAGTCACCGAATGCTGTTCGTTAACTGGGCTGAACCAAAAATAACGTGGGGACCACCGATGCAAAATATTTTCCAGATGAAATATAAAAATAAAAGTTACTTAAATTTATTTACAATGCTTACATTTCATATTTCTTTGATTGTGACTTGAAATTAAAAAAAGTTTTTTTTATTTATTGAACATGATTTTTGCATCCATTAACCCCTCGGTCATTTCGGTTTATTTTGGTTTCTTGACGTTTGTCTGCTTTTCAACTGGGCTACGCGTTAAAGGCATAGTCACTGCAAAAATTTCTGCATACTTATTTCCATATAATTACAGGGTTTCCCTATTTTCAAATTCTATTTCCCGACTTTTCCAGAAACTCAAATAATAGGCATTTCTTATGTAAAACGTTACTTAATCCACCTTAAGGTGGTTGGTGCCTTCCTCACATTAATGGTGTATTTTAGGTTGTATTTTCAAATTAATTTAAGAGTTTACTTTTAATTTTTTTATTTTTTTTTTATTTTTTTTCATTAATTTTTTTTATAATTATTGTTTTTACCAGAACAGCAATTTTCAATTCTTTTTTAACCAAATCTCCAAAATAAAGGAGAAAGGGGGGGCTGTAATTGAATTTAAAAGTGCTGATATGCCAACATTAGGTGCACGATGGAATTGCATGCTGTCCCCCTAGTCTTAGTAAACAATGTCTTATGAGTTGTATATTTCAGTAAAAAGTTCGTGTAAATCTTTGTCGAGACAAAATGATGTATTCAGCAACATAATTAATACAGACTTTTTCCAGAAGAGACGCAGACACTGCTTAAGCAATGTGGCAACCGGGCGATACGCATGCTGTGCGACTCTCGCGCTTAAGCAAAAGGACCCGGCTTTTGAGGTTATGCAAAAATCACTCTTTTTGTAGCTAAAAAAAACTTTTTCTTGGCATAACTTTGAAAGTACTTCACTAAACAGCTTAAATTTTAATAGAGTCTTTGGGGACCCCAAAACGAATCGAATAAGGCTGACCCGGCCAAAATCGGTTCAGCCAGTTCTGAGATAATCGTGTGGAAAAAAATCATGTCTACACACATCCCCACAGACATTTGTTCAGAATTTGATTCTGAGTCGATAGGTATACGTGAAGGTATATCTGAGAGGTGTATTTAAGAAGTTCATTTTTCGAGTGATTTTATAGCCTTGCCTCAGTGAGGTGAGGAAGGCAAAAATGATTTCAAACAAAAAACTCCTTTTAAAAAAGTCAATATTATCCATCGAAAAAAAAATCTTATTGCAATTTGAAAAATCACGCTATTGACAATTTTCGTAAAAACAGAAATTTATATAATAAATGCCTGAATAAAAAATAACTTCTAAAATTGAAGCACTCATTATTTTGATTCAGAGTAGAAATATAAAAAATACGTTTTTTTTTAAATAACCGAAAGCTTAACAATACTTATAATGTCAATGCTTATTTTTAGAATTGGTATAATGACAGTAATAAACAATTTTAAATTAAGTTATCTTTAACTTTTTACCATTTCCAGTTGAAACGAAGTACCGTAAACCGGGGTGACTTTGATAAGATTTCAATTTATTTTTGGAATATTTCCCAACTGGAAGGTTTTTCTCAAGATTATTATTTTTAAAACATGTACTGGGGTAGGCCACACAAAGTTCATGCACTATTTCTGGAAAAAGTTATTTTTCTATAATGTTCAGAAAAATAGTTACGTTAAAAATTCTTTTTTTAAATTCCGGGGTGACTTTGATAGTCATAGTTTTTCTTGTTAAAATCAGATTATAGGTGTTCAAACTTCATTTTTACGTTAAATGAACCATCACTAAGGTTGATGATAAAGTTTTCAAGAAAAAAAATCAATGTTTATATTAAGTTAACTAAGTTTTAAGGCTTTTTAACAAAATACTTATAAATTTTAGGTAAAGTTGTTAAAAAGTCGGAATTTTGCCTGAAATTAGTTAAATCTAGTATTGTTCATATAATTATCGATTTATATTACATTTTAAACTGAATTCGAAGCACGAATCACAAGTTTTCACATTTCATATGATATTTGTTCAACTGAAATTGCCTATAAATTTGGAGATTTTTTTGAATTATGTTTCAAAAACACATATTATTTAAAATTTACAAAATTAGTTTACCATCTCATAGTGCAAAATTGTCCAAAGAATCCGAAAATGTATTCCATTTTCCGATTCAAAATCATGTTCATTGAGAAAATCATGACACTTTGAGAAGTTTGAAATAATGCCTTTCATCAACATTTTCTTAATAATAGTTAACTAACTTTTTAAACCTTTCAAAATGTTATGAACAGTTTTCTCATAGTTTTTGATTTTTCTAGAACAAACATTTTACAACGATCATAGGGATTTACCCTCTATTCTATTTCTTTTTCCAAAAATGTTTTATAGAATAATTTTTTAAATCAAAATTACAACTCCAATACTTCTAACTTACGTGAAATTGTCCGAGGATCCCGAATATGACAAAATTGAGACCAAAAAGTGCCGTCTTCTTAGCCTACGGGGCAAAAACTAACGTTGTAAAATGTTTGTTATAGAAAAATCGAAAAACTATGAGGAAAACTGCGATTGGCCAAAAAGTTAATACCGTAGGCTTATAGTCCATGAAATTACCTATCTTTTGACCTATGGGAGAATGGGTGTTGGAGGCTGTTGCAAAAAGATATTAGGGTTTTAAAAAAATCCATTTTTGACAGTTATTAGCAAAAGCAATGAGAAAAAAATAAACCAATCCTGGATGTCTATGGCTCATTTTGAAGTACTTCAAAAGACCTTTCGAATGCATCTAAAAGGGTTGGAATTGATGAAGTTTTACGGAAATGCGAGCAATTTTAAGATTTTTTAGGTTTTTTCGACCTTAAACTTCAAAGCCCGTTTTACCCCACTTCCCTTTTATTCGGGTTGCACAGTTCAACGGAAACAAAACGTGAGAAATGAGTTTAACAAACGAATTAAATGTATTTCGATTCGAGCGCGAGGTTTACAGTTCGAGATCAACTTTGAGAGTGAGAAACGGAAGTGGCAAAACGCAGAAGGCGTTGTTGCTCGCAAGCAAGAAAGGAAGCACAACTGTCAAAGTAGCGACAACGGTCGAGGGATAGGACAGTCGTTGTTTACACTCTAATACCTTTGTCGTAGAGGGCTCATATTTGGTTTCATCCAAATCGGAGCACCTCGATACGACCTCTAGAACAAACCGAATTACAAAAACTGCCTCTTAAACATTTACACTTTGGAATTTGTTAAGATAAAAATGTTCAATTTCAATTAGGTTTTTTAGCAAATCATCGGTTCACATTTTGTATTTCTTTTAACCTAATAGAGTTTTGGAGTTCCTTTCAACTATGATTTGTACTATAGTTCATTTCGATGTAATTGGATATTCTAACAATAGAACTGGCAGGAGAAGGACAAAAGATTCAAAAAACTTTCGAAATTTAAAGTATTCGAAAGGATAGAAATAGAAAAGCTTAAAGCTAAATAACAATTTGTTGTGTCTTTTGACGTCGAAAAACTACGTTGTACAAGACAGTTTATCTGTTGTAGATGTTACTGGGAGTTTCTCCAGCAAGAACGAAAAACTCGGGAAGCGTGAAGAGATCATCACCGGTAACATCAGCTTGTCCCGGGGGAGAACCACTCCCAAAAGCAGCTATTTCTTAACCTTCGAATCTTCTTTGGATGTGACATGACATTTCAAGAAAACTTTAAAAAGAATTATCATTTGTTTAAAGCTTAAATTGATTTATGTATCCACTGATTTTTGATTGATTGCTTTTTTTTGCTTGTCATATAGTTTCATTTACGGTGCCCAATTACCATATAATGCATTGATACATCACAAACGACGAAGAGGCCTACGACGTGAAGTTTGCCGAAGAGAATATTGGTTGATTTGGTTAAGAGATCGAATCGCAACATAGTTCTGAATTAAGCGGTATACGCACTTCGGAAGGAACCGGTCAAGAAAAAAATCAAATGGGCAGCAGCGGCAGCGCAAGCAAGTCAGAGAGGGTGAAGAAAAGCCCCAAGAAATCGCTCCCTCTCCTTTGTTCTGCTGTTCGTAAAGCTGTTTCTTGACCCCTTTCCTTCCGATCTGCATACTAGCCTTTAATGTGAGAAGTGGAAGCGTGCTAAAAGATGCATTATATTTCTGGAGCAACATTTGAAAGGGGCGGTACGACATTGCTCTTACGGCCTTTCATTACACGCGTTTAAATGGGACGAAAGGCCGTAAGAGCAATGTCGTACCGCCCCTTTCAAATGTTGCTCTGGATTTTAACAAATGCTGCCGACACTACGTGTCTGTAACTTTATCGCATGAAATTTGAAAGTTAGTTGCATCATTCAAAATGTTACACCAAACGAAAATTTAACAAACGAACAATGGACAGCGGAAACAGAGAGCTACGTGAAACAAGACATAAATTTGGAGTGTGTATTTGTGTAGAAAGGGACCACCTTAAATTCTCTTCAACCCAAAAACATTCCACAACTCACCCAACATTCCCTCGCTGTGCTGCGTGTCCTCCGCGAGCTTCACAATCGTCGGGTGCATGCCCTCGCAGGACTCGTAAATCTGCCGGTAAATTGCCAGCTCGTCCTCCGTTGTCTCGCCCTGTCGGTACTGGGACAGCATATCGTCCAGCAGTTTGGTGTTTTCGGCCGCTTTCTGCACTTCGGCCAGCCGCCGGTGCTTCATCTGGGTGCGCCGTTCGTCATCGCGGTAAAAGTTCTGGATGAGCAGGTTCGCCTTGTCGCGGTCTTCCTGCTTGGAACTGTTGATCAACTGGCGCAGCTTTGCGAACTCTTTTTCGTCGAGCGACCCTCGGTTGGCGTCGGTTGCGGCTTTGGGGGCCGTCTTGAGGACCACGTTCTGCTGCGGATGGTGCTCGATTCCTTGCGTTTTAAGGAGTTTGTACGCTTCCTGGATCTTGGCGCAGTTGTCGTACTTGGTCGTCCACGTGAGCAGGATGTTGAGAATCTGTGAGATGGAGGGAGTTAGCAAGAAACTAGAGAATTGCTCTAAGACAAACTTACCCTCTCGGAAACCTCTCGCGGAGTTCGATCTCCGTCGAACTTTTTCGAAACCAGCTTAATCAGCTCGTTCAGGAAGCGAAACTTGTTGATTTCGGATCGGAACTCTCGACCACAGGTCTCCATGCATTCCTCCAGAGCCTGTTCGAAAAAAAAGTAGAACAAATTTTAATCAATCTCTAGTTCTTATCAAACACCTCAAAAGGTTGTCCAAATCACCTCAAGTGCCAGCAGCGCTTCGCGACTGTTCCCCGACTGAATCCGGGTGGCCAGCAGCTGGGGCGCCAAGGCCATCAATTTCGGGTCGTTCTTGATCGTCATGCAGAACTGGTCCAGGGCGGAAACGTCCAGATCGGCGTTACCGGGATTGACCGCTTTTCCTAAGTTAGAAAAAGATGAAATTACGCTCCACAAACAAAACCCTTCTTACTTACTCAAATATCCATCGAGCACTTTTGTGGTCGCGTCCATCGTTGAGGTGAGGCAGCTTACTCCGGAAGCGGACTTTACGGCCGAAAAATGATGCAAACTTTGCGGTTTTGCCTGCCTGATGTTGTTTTTCTGGCTGCAAATTCGATTTTTTTTTTCGTTCTTTTGACTGCCTGGTCGGCTAGTCGTCGCGAACTGTCAAACGGTTTGTGACGTCACGGATGACAAAGGAGAGATGTGAGCAGTGCGCGAGGAGCAGAAGCGGTGCAACATGGAAAAAGGAAGGGGCAGACATAAAAAAGCATTTTTCTGGAATAAGTACTAAATTTCCATATTTTTAGAGAGTAATAAAGTTGGTACAAATTTTATTTAAAGTTTTTGTCACCCCTTCAAAGTCACCCGAAAAATCAGTGGACAAAAAAAATATTTTTTTAGATAATTTTAAATTTTCTAGGGCGTGTTTTCTAGAACAAACTGTTCAAGAAGAAATCCAGAGTTTTTTTTGAAAAGGACCAATAAACTATTGTCTTTCATATGTTTATAGGACCTAATCAAAAAAAACTCTAGAAATTTTCATCTCTGCTGTCAAAATAAGGCAAGAAACCAAGGGGTAGGACAGAGAGTAATATTGAGAAAATTTGAATAATTTTGAGTAACATTGAGTCACTCAAAGTTTTTCAATCCTCTCAAATGACGTAACGAATTTTGACACTGACATTTGGCACCAGGAACGACTGACTTTGACAGACACAAAAAAGAAACAACGTGGAAACGACCGTCCAAACAGTAAGGTTATTCAGCGGAACGGTTCGTGGGCGATTCTGCCCCAAAATCGGTGGTACGGGAACGGAAACCGATAACGTCAAGAACTTGTCCGTCATGGAACTGCGTCGTGGATACGTCGCCGTGCTGGATTGCCATACCGCTCACATTGCTTGCGAGTTCAGCGAGATCAAGGAGAAGGTCTTTCGTAATTTCCGGCAAGTCCACCGAGGATCATCCAAAGTCCATCAAGCAAGCCGTCAAGTCTGATGATGACGCTATCGTCTTCCTGGTCCCACCCAAGCCTCTGTGCATGGTAGCCGGCCACCAAACAACAATCGATACTAGCGACCGCGAGGACAGTTCCCTTGAGTGAACCAGATGTCGATTTCTGGTTATGTCATGCGGATACTTGCGAGAATTCAGCTGTCAAAGGAGTCAAATAAAACTAATAAATAAAAGCCTTTATTTTTGCTTAGTTTCTTTTAATGCGGTTCGTTTCGATGCATTTGGTCCGTTGTGCGCCGGAAAAAAGTGAACAGTCTTGAAAGGAGCCGATGTCCTCTGAGTCCTCCTCGTTCTGGATCTGAATGTCCGAGTGGGCTTTCCACTCCTTGTCCATGTACACTAGGATGTAACAAAATCACACTTTTTGTGGGCATTTCAGGGGATGATCTCCTAGGTGTACTGAGTCAGAATCCCAAATATGAGCCCGATTGGTTGCGACAGGACCTGGCGCTCCGGCTTCAAAGTTTAAATGGGATTTAACCCGTAAAATCGGTGCGTTTTGGTTTTTGCCATTTTTGAGTCCTTCAACGATTTTTGGATTTTTCAAAAACCTCATGAGCTTATAGATTGTGTTTCAGGGTACAACTTTGCCGAAGACTGCGAAGAGATTTGATAATTAGTACTGCTTGTACAATGATTTGAAAATAAAAAAACTTTTTGCCATTAATTTGTTTGATTAGTATTGGCAACACTTTCTTTGAACGCGCGCATCCTGGGCCAGGCGTCGTAAACTGGGTCGTAACTATAGCAACGAGAAAACATCCAGCGTACAACGGTCAAAGTTTGATACATGGAAAGAAAATGCTTTATTTGGATGTTGTGCTTATGTTTTCGATGGTGCCGGAGGATTTGATCACCGGTGCTGCTCTTTTAAACTGTCGTAGATTCCTGTATTCTATTTGGCAGTGACTCGCCGGATTTAGTTCTAGGCACACCTGGTCCTGTCATTAACCCGTGTGGATCTTTTTCGTCGCGACCAGTTGTGGTGCTGGGAGATGGCGAACCTATGCTCGAACATAGTGCAATTGGTGTCTTATGAATTCGAAAAATATCTAGCCAGAGAACTCTGCTGTTTGAAAATAGTATTTTCTTATGTTGTCAATGCAATACATTAATTTGTTTATGACCGATTTTATTGCCAAATTGCCATAACTCTTCAACTGAAAGTGGAAACTATCACTAAAAGGCATGTCTCCCGAAATATCTCCCGGATTACGGAATATTCAAAATGCACAAAACATCCGTGCATAATAAAGCGCTTTCAAGACAGCTGCGTTAGTTGTCACTCGAGCAAGGTTTAGAATCGGTTCTGCCCGGGCATCCAACTGAACCCTGAAAGTCAACCGGAGAGCTTCTTGCAGTTCCATAAGAACTTTCGTTCTCAACAATCACAACAACAAAAACAACAACACGACGCTGGACAAATACATACCGACGCGTCGCGACGCAACGTAGCATGCGTTGCATAGTTTTCCGAAAGCGCGCCTCAAAAGCGAGTGTTGCCAGAACATGTTTTACGTTATCAGAAAAACAAGAGAAAAGATTTTGTAAATTCTATACCATTTTTCAGAGCGGTCAAATCTCTTCGCAGTCTTCGGCAAAGTTGTACCCTGGAACACAATCTATAAGCTCATGAGGTTTTTGAAAAATCCAAAAATCGTTGAAGGACTCAAAAATGGCAAAAACCAAAACGCACCGATTTTACGGGTTAAATCCCATTTAAACTTTGAAGCCGGAGCGCCAGGTCCTGTCGCAACCAATCGGGCTCATATTTGGGATTCTGACTCAGTACACCTAGGGGATCATCCCCTGAAATGTCCGCAAAAAAGTGTGGTTTTGTTACATCCTAATGTACACCTTACAGCCGAAGTCACTTAACGTCATGCGCGATCGAGGAATGATCGGTCAGGGCCTGGTTGAGCACACTTTTGTGGCCGGTTTCAGCATGTCTCCGTGCCATCCGGAGATGGGCACGATAACGATGGCGGCCGGGTTGTAGCCGATTTTCTTGATGTCCTAAAACTGACCTCGTTGAACGGGGGCTCAGTCGATTCCATCTTGTTGACATCCACGATCAACTGTTTGACACCGAGGGTGATGGCGAGCTAGGCGTTCTCTCGGGTCTGTCCGTTTTTGGAGAAATTTTTTATCACTATCCAGAAATTAAAAGTGAGAGTGTGTGCGTGCAACATGGAGTTAAATTTTTCAAAGTGCCATGGAAACCTTCACAGCAACTGCACAGAAAGTTTAACTCCATGTTGCACACACTCTCACTTTTAATTTCTCGATACAATTCTCCGGTAACGGCGGCGAAGATCAGCACGGCACATTCCGTAACGAAATCCGTAACAGACGGAATAGTTTGCTCCGGGTTTCGGCTAAGGAAACTTTAGCAGCATTGTGGCGTGAAGATATTTCAAATTCATTTGTAATCGCGCTCTTCTGTCAAGCACTGGTTTATTCACAAATTCCGAAACTCGGTGAAAAAAAACGAGAGGTGGATTGAGTAACTTTGAGCCACACTGAGTATTTTTGTGAAATTGAGTCACTCAGTTACTCTGTGTCCTACCCCTTGCAAGAAACATCTTTGTAGAAGGTTGCAAATGTTAAAAATATATTTTAACACGGTTTTTTTCATTTCTGAATAAATCCAATATATTCAAAAACTCGTTTAATCTTAATTTTAAAAATGTTTAGTGATTTGCTAAATTCTACAAAGAAGCAAGAAACGCCTTATTTTGCACATTTCGATGAGTAAATGACACATAAAAAACATCATTTGACAAGTTTCCTGAACAATTATTAAAAAGTTTCCATTAAATAAGAAAGGAATTAAGAACAAAAAAATTATAAAATAGATATCTCAGTTTCCCGATGAAACATTTCGCTCTTAGAAGCATTGGAAAGCTGAGAAAATTTCCTATAAGACACAAATGAAAGTAGTGATGACTATTTTTTCTCCATAAGGTTGCCCTGAAAACACGCCGTGGAAGGGGGGGAGGGGAAATATAAAAAAAAATATAAAAATTGAAATTACAAGTCAAGGTTTTAACATTTGGATGAAACAAGTGTTTAAAAATGCATTTTACACGCGTCCAGTTGTTTTCCAATCATATTACTTTACAAAATATCGATGTATTGACCGAAAAAAATATAAAAACTTTAAGAATATTTCCAACGATCTTACTTTTGGATTATTTAGAAATTTTTGATTTTTGACGAAGAAATTCGTCTCAGGGCTCTATACAGGGTAGCAATCCAAAATTTCGCGAAGCGAAATGTAACGCTGTGGTTTCACCTTCCCCTCTTTTATTTAGAACTTTTACAATTTTTGAAATTTTTAGATTTTTGTTTTTTTTTTAATTTTGGAAATTTTTGGATTTTTTTCAAATTTGGTATCTTTGGAATTGTTGGAATTTTTGAAACTTTTAGATTAGTGTTTATTTTTTATTTTTAGATTTTTTTTGGAACTAATGGATTTTTTTTCAATTTTGGAATCTTAGGAATTATTAAAAGTTTTTAATGTTTTGGATTTTTTTGAATTTTTTTGAATTTTTTGGATTTTTGGAATTTTTGGAATTTTTAGCATTTTTGAAACTTTTGATTTTTTTTATTTTTTTTTTTTAAATTTTTGGACTTTTTTACGGATTATTTTTCAGTTTTGGTATCTTTGGAATTGGTTTTTTTTATTTTTATGGAATTTTAAGAATCTTTGTAATTTATGGAATTTTGTTCAATTTTGGTATCTTTGAAATTGCTGAAATTTTTTGGATTTTTAGATTTTTTTTGAATTTTTGGAACTTTTGGTTTTTTTTTTAATTTTTGGTTTTTTTTAAATTTTTGGCTTTTTTAAATTTTTGTATCCTTGGAATTGTTGGAATTTTTTATTTATTTTGGAATTGTTGGAATTTCTGTTTTGTTTCAGTTTTTGGAATTTTTGGAACTTTTTGATTTTTTTTTTAAATTTTTGATATTTTTGGATTTTTTGGAATTTATGGAGTTTTTTAATTTTGGTTTGGTTAGAACTTTTGGAATCCTTGGATTTTTTTTAAATTTTTGGAACTCTTGTTTTTTGGGATTTTTAATTTTTTTTGATTTTTTTCAATTTTGGTATATTTTGGGATTGTTGAAATTTTCCTTTTTTTAAATTTTCATTGTTTTTTAATTTTTGTAATTTTTTGGCATTTTTGTTTTTTAAGGAATACTAACATTTTTTATATTTTGTTAAATTTTTTAAATTTTGATTTTATTTGAATTTTTAGAATTTTTGGAATTTTGAAATCATTGGAATCTTGGGATTTTTTTTTAATTTTTGGAACCTTTGGATTTTTTTGCAAATTTCAGAATTTTTAAAATTATTGGAATTTTTGGAAATTTTTGAAATTTGGGAATTTTTAGAATTTTTGGATTTTTTAATTTTTATAAATTGTTTTGATTCTTTGGTTTTTTTTTTGGAATTTTAGAATTTACGAATCATATTTAAGAATTTTACAATTTTGGAATTTCAGAATTTCGGCCAATTCATACACAATTGTATGAAAATTTAGTTGCCACATTTTCTTTTTATTGATACACGGCCAAATCTTCTATGAATTAAATGATCGACAAACCTGAAACTCTAATTCAATTTAAATTTGATAAAGAAGAAATTCCGCGAACCTTGTCGTCTTTTGTCATTATGGACCACGTGCATTTGCCGCCCTTCGTATTTCTTGCGTTAGAACATTTTAAGCATAAAATTTCCGCGAAAAACTGATTTATTGCCCTGGCCAAAAACGATTCAGTTCTCCGCTCACAGCAGGAGTTCGCAGTTTTTTTTGGTTCGTGGCGGCCAAAAAAACCTGTCTCCACGTTCAATTTCTGGTACCCTTGGGTGCAGGGCGAACTTCAATTTGCCAAAAGCATACTAATCGATGGCTAATTTATGTTTTTCTTATTACAATCAGCCCATGCAGATCGTTTTGGTACGGCGAGTAAAGGGTTGAAGATTTTTCCTCTTTTCGGTGCATGCTTTTTTTAAATGTATATTTTTGGAAGTCTTCGAGCTTGAACACAATTTAACGGCCAACGTTTATCATAATAAATTGATAATAATGGCAACTATTAACGAGACAACCGTGCCTTAAATGTGATCATATTTAGCGACACGATGTACGCATAATGAAGTTATAAAAAGTGGTACTAATTTCTTAACAATTGATGGCATTGCTGAAGGAATTTTAAATACCTTTCACGCAGATGTTTGGAGGATTAATTTTTGAGCCAGGTTGAATTTTGTTTCTCATTCTCAATTTTTGTGGCGGCGGCTGGCAGACGAAATCGTAATCGAAATGGCCCCGAGCAACGTATTTGGCTTTGTAAATTGAACATTTGTTTGGCTGTCAATTTATTTGAATTTGCTGCAGCGATATAAATGGAGGCAATCAGTTACTTTGTTGATGTTTGCGATTTTTGGTTTGGCTTCGAAGCGTTTACATTTATTTAATTTGTTTTTAGTATCTTATCTTAGCCATAATTGACATAAAAGACTCAGTAAGATTAGTCTTTTCAAAATATTTTTTGTAAAACCTGTTGGGTTTTCGTCTAGGTTTTCGTCCTTCAAAATAATGTAAACAATATAAATATATTGACCGGGTAATAATAACCCGAAACAGACTATCCCTTACTGAAGCATGTAGGGGAAATATGCCCATTTTAATCACTCTAAGCCGTTCGACCAATTCTCATCACTTTTGCCGTTTTCCGCTATTAAATCAACATTTTCAGATGTATAGACAATGGAGAGTTGCTTGCTCACTTTTGTTTGAGCTATTTATTACTTTGGAACAATCAAAAACACTTTATGAAAGCTGTAATTCATGATCAAAGTGCTGATAGGTCGATAATAGAAATAGGCTGAGAAAGGGTATAGCTCCCCTACTTGGTTTTTGACAGCGCATGAAAGAGGCGCGTGTTTATGTTTACGCTGTTGTGGACAGTGGAGAGTGAACGATTAGCGCGGAAGGGTGAGTGTGATTGAATTGTGCTGGAACCGGTTGGCGGAATCCGGAGCAGGACACGACGGAAGCGGACATGAGGTCAGTGGGTGGTTGGGAGGTTAATGATCGGCAGCGATGGTGCTGCGTCCGGAACGTCGTGTCTCAAGGAGTCCCGGTTGCGACTCTACAAAACCCCTTAGCCCACAGTTTTATTTTTATTCGGACTCTCGTGAACGTGCTGAATGCTTTAAAAAAATAAAATTCATTTCTGTGATAAATATAGCATCAACCAGATCACACAATTCTCCAACCTACCCGAAATTCTGAAAACCACACAACTTGCAATCTGCCAACTCCATTCCAGCCCGAACTTCGTGCTTTCTCAATTTGACCGCGGCAAAACCTGCTGCGTCGAAGATCCACGATTTTAATTATTCACACGATCTGGGCCCCCACAGAACCCGTTTGGACATGCATCCTACGGAGACGTTGCCAAAATTTCTGGTCTGCATTCCACCGCCATGCACTATCAGGAGGTCCTGGTGATTGCCCACGTGACACCGCCCCTTCTATACGCGTTGGCCACAAATAATGTGTTGCAGTTAATAAAATTAAGACAGAAAGACGGCGGGTTCTTGGCAGCTCCAAAATTGCCTCTTCATCTTGGACCGAAGCTGGCCGGAGTTTCGTCCGGACTGTCCGCAGCAAAGGATAATGAAATTATCGCAATCTTTTCGGGGCTGTGTCCCGCGGTGAAACATGACTGAAAGTGCTGATTAAAAAGTAACATGAGCTCTACCATGTAGTCGCTTGTCCAACATATTTTAACGAGCTGTTATCCGCATCTTAAAACACATGTTCGATTTATTGCCTCGAGAAGGTGTGCTTTATTGATTTTGAACATGTGCTAAATTTTGCCTGACTTAAGTCTCATGACTTAAGCCAGTTTCTCTAAATCAAAGTAAAAATTTGTCAGCAGTAAGGTCAGCATGTCTTTTAAACCCTTTTTTAAAATTATTTTAATTTGAAATAGAAAATAAAGTCCAATCTTTTTAAATGTGTGAAAGTTCATTTTAATCACCCTTTAACCCTCTCCTAGTAAAATTAACAACAAACAAAACGATTTATCTGGTAAGGATTGCCTGACGAACCCCAGGGCGTTGAACGCACAGGGCTCCGATGGTGATTCTTCCAGAATTGAAGAAAAACATGATTTAATACAGGGTGACCACCAACCCATACAAAAGGTTCCTAAGGAACTTCAGAAAGGTGGTAATGGTCAGCAATGAAACGATTTATTCAAGTAAACCTTCATCACGCGAAAGGAGCGTCAGCTGTTTTTTGCAGAAGGTTCATGAAAAACAATATTGATGTGGGTCTTATCCAAGAGCCCTGGGTAAATAATAGTAAAATAAAGGGAATTTCTGCTCAAATGGGTAAATTGTTATATGATGACAGTGTACCCAATCCAAGAGCAGCTATACTTTTAAAAAACAATACCAAGTTCATTCCAATCAACGAATTTATTTCCAGAGACATTGTTGCGATACAGATGGAGGTCCCTACGGTCAGAGGAAGTACCTGGATGTGTGTGGCATTAGAGTGTAACAAAAATGACTTTTTGGCGGGCATTCAAGGGTTTGTTCCGGTGGGCATACTAAGCCCAAATCCAAAATATGAGCTTGATTGGACGTAACAGGAGCTGGCGCTCCGCCCTTCAATTTTAAATGGGATTTAACCCGTAAAAAAAGATTTTTTCAAAAATGTCACTTTTTGAGGTATTTTGGCCACTGAAGCGTTTATTTTCAACATCATTGGCGTTTAGGCCAGATCCTTGCGCATCTTTTGGTATATATTACATTGACATTTGGAGCACTCTGAAGCTCGGTACAGGCCTTCAAAGTTTGGCATTTTTTCGAAAAATCGGTCCCGGCAAAAAAGATATGCGTCGCGCCTCGCGACGCTCGAGACGCCATTTGATTTTGCCGTGGCCGATTTTTCGAAAAAATGCCAAACTTTGAAGGCCTGTACCGAGCTTCAGGGTGCTCCAAATTTCAATGTAATATATACCAAAAGATGCGCAAGGATCTGGCCTAAACGCCAATGATGTTGAAAATAAACGCTTCAGTGGCCAAAATGCCTCAAAAAGTGACATTTTTGAAAAAATCTTTTTTTACGGGTTAAATCCCATTTAAAATTGAAGGGCGGAGCGCCAGCTCCTGTTACGTCCAATCAAGCTCATATTTTGGATTTGGGCTTAGTATGCCCACCGGAACAAACCCTTGAATGCCCGCCAAAAAGTCATTTTTGTTACATCCTAGTGTGGCATCTGCATACTTCCCCGGCGATACCGAAGAAGCTCCGCCTGTTGATGTGACGATGTTTATTTCTTACTGTAGAAAAATGAATAAACAATTTATTGTTGGTTGCGATGCCAATGCTCACCACACAGTATGGGGTAGCACAAACATTAATAAAAGAGGAGCAAACTTGCTCGATTATATATCATCAAATAATATTGATATTTGTAATATCTTTATTTATTTATTTATTTATTTATTCATGTAACGTAAGATAAAATCTTTTTAATTGTTACAATTTGTGTGCTTGCGTGATTCAATAAAACTAATTTTACACAGTGATAGGTTCTCTTAAACTAATTAATTATTCGTGTTGTTAAGGTAGGTGAGCAAATCATGTTTGAAAGTATATTTAGATATAACGAGTTTAATACTGGTTGGTAAGCTGTTCCAATTTACAATGCCTCTAGCAAAGAATGATTGACTGTAGTAAAAGGAGTTATGATTTGGAATAACGTAACTTTGGGTTCTTGTGTTACGAAAGGGAATCAATTTTTCATAAAGATAATGGGGTAATCTTGATCTAATGATTCTATGAAGAAGAACGCAAGAACGATATTTACAGAATTTTGAGAAATTGCATCCAATGAGATTCGCTTGAAGGTGGGAGACTCGAGAATATCTATTCAAGTTGTAAACATATCGAACGCACGCATTTAATGCAATACGAAGTCTGTCCAACGAAGCGCCCAGTGCGTTAGAATATATGAAATCGGAATATATAAAGTGCGGGAAGATCAACGTTTTGAAAAGTTTTAATTTAATAGCTGTATCTAAATGTTTAGTTCTCATGTTTAATTGTTTCAGAGCTATGTAAATTTTTCGACACTGGGAATTAATTTGAGCATCCCATGCCAAGTTATTTTTAAAGATGACACCAAGGTTGTTCGCTTCAACTACAAAGTTTATCACTATTCCATTCATTTTTATAATGGGTGTTTCGGGTGTTTCCCTTTGATTGTGAATTAACAAAGCTTTCGTTTTTGAAGGATTAATGGGAAGTAGATTAGATACCGACCAATTTATCACTTGTTCTAGGTCGTAGTTTATATTTTCGCACACTACACTCATGTTTAAATTTGGAGCTACACAGTAATAAATTTGTACATCGTCAGCAAATAAATGCACTGAACAGTGACGCAATACAAGTGGTAAATCATTGATAAAGAGAGAGAATAAAAGGGGACCTAGTATGGAACCTTGAGGAACCCCAGATTCACAGAGTATAAAAGGTGAAAAAGTGCTATTGGAGAAAACAGACTGATACCTATCTTTTAAGTAACTTTCAATTAACTTTGCGGCTGAGTCAGAAAAATTGTAACGAGAAATTAATTTATTGATTAGTCTAGCATGCGAAACTCTATCAAACGCTTTGGCGAAATCGATCAATAAGAGAATAGCGACACCTTTCTTATCGATTGCAAGCGCAACATCGTCATGAACTTTCATGAGAGCTGTTTCAGTGCTGTGGTTTTTGCGAAAGCCAGATTGAAATGGGTGCAAGTAATTCATATCAGCAATGAACTGTGAGATTTGATCTTTAACTATCTTCTCAAAAGCTTTAGATAGAACGCTTAGCAAGCTTATTGGGCGCAAATTCATAATATCCGAGTTTCCTCTTTTCTTAAGAATTGGAATAACTTTCACGCGTTTCCATTGAGATGGGAATTTAGATGTAGAAATTATTGTATTGAATAAATGATGGATGAAAGGCAATGCTAGTGGTAAGATGGTTTGAAGAAATTTAAGGGGAAGAAGGTCAAGTCCGACCGCATTGGACTTAATAGAAAACAAAGAGATAATAATATCATTGCAATCAATTTGACCAAAATGAAACGAATTTTGGGAGTGAGAATAATGAATAATTGAATTGTCGATTTCAGAGAAATTTGATGCAAAATAATTATTTATCTCTTCTGCCGAATGAGCAGAGCTACTATTGGATAACTCTGAACTTGAAATTCCAATGTTTTTTATATTTTTCCAGAGTTGCTTAACTGGAAGGTTTGTGTTAATGCGTTGTCTATCATGAAAGTATTTAGCTTGTCTTATAAGAGAAGTGACAAGATTTCTCATTCTATTATAATGAACTCGATTTGCAGAAGTCTTGCAGTTTTTCCAATTTCTGTAGGCTAGATCTCTATTAATTATTGCTCTTTCAATGTCAGAGTTAAACCACGAATTACATTGAGATTTTTTAAAGCGAAGAGGAAAAATTTGTTCATGAATTATATATAAACGATTATTTAAAATGTTGAGAAGAATGTCAGAGTCATGAATACTTTTAAATTCATTTAAGTTGATGCGGTTGAAAGCTACATTTAGTGATTCCTGTTCATAATGATAGTAGTCACGAAACCAATAACCCACAGACTCGCGGCGTGAAGTTATATCTAAAGTGGCAAAAACTAGATCATGGTTAGAAACACCAGGCATAGAAATTTGATTGCATTTAAGTACAGAATCTGGAGCATCAGTTAACAATAAATCTAACAGTGATGAGCCGTTGTTGTGATAAAAAGTTGGTTCATTATTTATGCATGAAAGTGACATGCTAGAAATTGTTTCCACAAACTCATTTGTTCTTCTGTTTTGAAAACGAATATCGGTATTGAAGTCGCCAATAAAATAAGATCTTTCATAGTTCATACAAAACTCTTCAATGTGGGATCGCAAACTGTAAGAGCAGTCTAACGTAGGTGGATTATAGTAAACAGATAGTAAAAATCTACTATCACCACAAATAACTTCTAATATAAGAAACTCAGTTGTATAACGACCTTCATTAGTTGCTAAATTGTTTGAATTTTTAAGTATTCGACACGTTAACCTTTTTTGATTGAAATATACACAAATTCCACCTCCATGGCGATTCCGATCATTACGCACCACGTCGAAACCTTGTATTGCAATTAAGGAGTCATTGATGGAGGTATCAAGCCAAGTTTCAGTAAAGCAGATAATATCTAATTTGCTACCAATTATGTTTTGTTTCAATTCTTCAAGTTTTGTAAACCGTCTAGCACAAAGGCTCTGAACATTCATGTGGCAGATATTGATTTTATCACTCAACATTGCAGCATTCATAACAGCTTTAGGGATTAAAGGATTTGCTGAGGCATGATTAGGTAAATCATCCATAATCAAAAAGAAAAACGTAGCAGATAGAAAATGATTTAGTCACCACACCAAAAACAACAGAATAAATAATAGTTAGAGAGAACCTTTTCTTAAAACTAAATGCAGATTCATTCATGATTATTTGATTACTAATTCAATAAGTATCGTTAACAAAACGACCAAGAAAATAACAAAAAAAGAGATAAAAGAAAATGCACGCACCAAAAATGGAACTAATCCAATCGCTTAACGCCGGCAAGCGACTACAGCGTGACACCAGAGCAGCAACGGCCCGAAATTCCAATGGCATCGACGTGGAGTGGCCCCAGCAAGCTTTCCGACAAATCAGGAGACAGCATCCCAGCAGTTATCAGGAATAGTCAGAAACAGCAGCGTCCATAATTCAGCAATTCAGGTCCAGTAGTCATCAGACATCCATAGCGTGACAGGAACATAACTTTTAGGAAGGATTCAGGAATCATGGGAGAAACTAAGGATCGGATTCATAGGAGGAAAGGGAAGGAAGAAGAAAAACGTTTAAGGAAAAGGGATTGGCTAGGGAACAGCCGTCGGTGGCCTCCATTAACTCAGGGGGTTTGACTTCCCCCCTACGAAGGACCACTAACGTACAATGTCCAGCTCACCGGAGTGTCCACTGGAAACATTGTAAGTTAGGCGACCGACACCTTAAATGCCGGGTTTCCCCTACGGCTGAGTCATTAACTCAGGAACAAGTGTATTTTGTCCCCTACAGACTTTTAAGTTTATTTTTTTTTTTTTTTTTGGTTTTTTGTATTTTTTATTTTTTTTTTTGTTTTTTTTTTTTAGTTTTTTTTTGTTTTTTTTTTTTTTTTTTTTTTGACTTTTAGGAAGGATTTAGGAATCATGGGAGAAACTAGGGATCGGATTCATAGGAGGAAAGGGAAGGAAGAAGAAAAACGTTTAAGGAAAAGGGATTGGCTAGGGAACAGCCGTCGGTGGCCTCCATTAACTCAGGGGGTTTGACTTCCCCCCTACGAAGGACCACTAACGTACAATGTCCAGCTCACCGGAGTGTCCACTGGAAACATTGTAAGTTAGGCGACCGACACACAAAATGCCGGGTTTCCCCTACGGCTGAGTCATAAACTCAGGAACAAGTGTCTTTTGTCCCCTACAGACTTTTAAGTTTATTTTTCTTTTCTTTTTTTTTGGTTTTTTGTATTTTTTAGTTTTTTTTTTTTTTTTTTTTTGTTTTTTTTTTTTTGTTTTTTTGTTTTTTTACTTTTAGGAAGGATTTAGGAATCATGGGAGAAACTAGGGATCGGATTCATAGGAGGAAAGGGAAGGAAGAAGAAAAACGTTTAAGGAAAAGGGATTGGCTAGGGAACAGCCGTCGGTGGCCTCCATTAACTCAGGGGGTTTGACTTCCCCCCTACGAAGGACCACTAACGTACAATGTCCAGCTCACCGGAGTGTCCACTGGAAACATTGTAAGTTAGGCGACCGACACACAAAATGCCGGGTTTCCCCTACGGCTGAGTCATTAGCTCAGGAACAAGTGTCTTTTGTCCCCTACAGACTTTTAAGTTTATTTTTCTTTTCTTTTTTTTTGGTTTTTTGTATTTTTTAGTTTTTTTTTTTTTTTTTTTTTTGTTTTTTTTTTTTGTTTTTTTGTTTTTTTACTTTTAGGAAGGATTTAGGAATCATGGGAGAAACTAGGGATCGGATTCATAGGAGGAAAGGGAAGGAAGAAGAAAAACGTTTAAGGAAAAGGGATTGGCTAGGGAACAGCCGTCGGTGGCCTCCATTAACTCAGGGGGTTTGACTTCCCCCCTACGAAGGACCACTAACGTACAATGTCCAGCTCACCGGAGTGTCCACTGGAAACATTGTAAGTTAGGCGACCGACACCCAAAATGCCGGGTTTCCCCTACGGCTGAGTCATTAACTCAGGAACAAGTGTCTTTTGTCCCCTACAGACTTTTAAGTTTATTTTTCTTTTCTTTTTTTTTGGTTTTTTGTATTTTTTAGTTTTTTTTTTTTTTTTTTTTTGTTTTTTTTTTTTTGTTTTTTTGTTTTTTTACTTTTAGGAAGGATTTAGGAATCATGGGAGAAACTAGGGATCGGATTCATAGGAGGAAAGGGAAGGAAGAAGAAAAACGTTTAAGGAAAAGGGATTGGCTAGGGAACAGCCGTCGGTGGCCTCCATTAACTCAGGGGGTTTGACTTCCCCCCTACGAAGGACCACTAACGTACAATGTCCAGCTCACCGGAGTGTCCACTGGAAACATTGTAAGTTAGGCGACCGACACACAAAATGCCGGGTTTCCCCTACGGCTGAGTCATTAGCTCAGGAACAAGTGTCTTTTGTCCCCTACAGACTTTTAAGTTTATTTTTCTTTTCTTTTTTTTTTGGGGTTTTTTTTTGTATTTTTTAGCTTTTTTGGTTTTTTTTTTTTTCTTTTTATGTTTTTTTTGGTTTTTTTTTTTGCTTTTAGGAGGGGACGGAATCAAAGGAAAATCAGGAGTGGAACCAAGGAAAATAGAGAAAAGGAAGAAGAAGATCGTTAGGGAAAAGGATTTACTTTTCAGCAGGAAGAAATTGATCGATGCTTCGCACTTGTTCAGCTTCAGTCGCACCACGCCGCTTCACAAAGACTGCTCCATTTCTGGTGTACACCTGGACAACGCTACCGGACTTCTTCAGCTTCAACGCTTCCGCTCGGATGACTCTGGACAGCTTGGTGAGGTTTTCATTGATGAACACCCGGTTTTCCGCATCAAATCCAAGGTGACGCAGTGTGAGACTACGACTACCCATTAGGGTGCCCAGAATATGGGCAAATGTTTCAAAACCTCGCTCCACAAGCCGAAAACTGATCCCTAGGGTATTCTAAGCCTCTGTGCAAAATTTGAGCGAAATCGGTCAACATTAACCCATTGATACTCGGGCATGAAGTTTGTATGGGAAAAATCGTCAAAATGTATGGAGAAACGGCACAGTTTCGTAATTCTCCCTGTAGGTGGCGTTGCGAGTGTCCAAAATTTGCCAAACGTGATATTCTTATGTGAAATTTAATGCCCAACAACTTTGTAGAAGAGTGCAAGACGATCCGAGTTAACCCCAAAAAGTTATTAGCATTTTAGTGAAGTGGTCTCCAACCGACATGGCCAAAGGGCCTAATCCGGTATTGCCACTAAGGAAAGCAAGCATAAAATTGTAATTTTGGGATATTTTTTGTCAAACAAAGAAAACAAAATGAACAAAGTATGAATTAGACTAAATCGATCCAGCTGAATCCGAATTTAAAGGTTGATAGGCGGAATTTTCAAAGAGACGCAAGACATTCAAGATGGCGGCCAAGATGGCGGCTGTATAGAAAACCCTATACATAAAGGGTATTATGCGACCTGCGAACGACTACTCAAATTTAACTAATCTTGGGGCTCTGAACACGATTAAGACCACTACAGAGTTCCAAACAGACAATGTTATTCAAACCAAGATGGCGGCCAAGATGGCGGCTGTATACAAAATCCTAATGAAATACTAAAATACTAAAATACTAAAATACTAAAATACTAAAATACTAAAATACTAAAATACTAAAATACTAAAATACTAAAATACTAAAATACTAAAATACTAAAATACTAAAATACTAAAATACTAAAATACTAAAATACTAAAATACTAAAATACTAAAATACTAAAATACTAAAATACTAAAATACTAAAATACTAAAATACTAAAATACTAAAATACTAAAATACTAAATACTAAAATACTAAAATACTAAAATACTAAAATACTAAAATACTAAAATACTAAAATACTAAAATACTAAAATACTAAAATACTAAAATACTAAAATACTAAAATACTAAAATACTAAAATACTAAAATACTAAAATACTAAAATACTAAAATACTAAAATACTAAAATACTAAAATACTAAAATACTAAAATACTAAAATACTAAAATACTAAAATACTAAAATACTAAAATACTAAAATACTAAAATAATAAAATACTAAAATACTAAAATACTAAAATACTAAAATACTAAAATACTAAAATACTAAAATACTAAAATACTAAAATACTAAAATACTAAAATACTAAAATACTAAAATACTAAAATACTAAAATACTAAAATACTAAAATACTAAAATACTAAAATACTAAAATACTAAAATACTAAAATACTAAAATACTAAAATACTAAAATACTAAAATACTAAAATACTAAAATACTAAAATACTAAAATACTAAAATACTAAAATACTAAAATACTAAAATACTAAAATACTAAAATACTAAAATACTAAAATACTAAAATACTAAAATACTAAAATACTAAAATACTAAAATACTAAAATACTAAAATACTAAAATACTAAAATACTAAAATACTAAAATACTAAAATACTAAAATACTAAAATACTAAAATACTAAAATACTAAAATACTAAAATACTAAAATACTAAAATACTAAAATACTAAAATACTAAAATACTAAAATACTAAAATACTAAAATACTAAAATACTAAAATACTAAAATACTAAAATACTAAAATACTAAAATACTAAAATACTAAAATACTAAAATACTAAAATACTAAAATACTAAAATACTAAAATACTAAAATACTAAAATACTAAAATACTAAAATACTAAAATACTGAAATACGAAAATACTAAAATACTATAACACACTGAAATCCCGATGATTTGAAACCAACTGTTGAAAGGGGTCACTTTTTAGTTTGTCACGCTTTTCACACAGTGCTTACAATTACTACCATTTTGTTTGATAGTATGTGTGAGTCCCGTGAAAAAAGTGACCGTTCGTCACTTTTTAGTTCGACTTTGTCAAACCAACGGGGTAAAAACTAAAAAAGATTCAAACGAAAAAGTAACCAACCACCGGGGATTGAGTGTACTAAAATATTTAAATACTTCAATACTGAAATACTAAAACATTAAAATATTAAAATACCAAATTAGTAAAAAAACAAAAAACAATTCATTTCAAATAATTTCATCAATATTTGTGAAGCCAAATTAGAATTTTCTATCATTTTGAGCAACTTTTGTTCTACGAAAAACATCACTTCTCTTGTTTTATCTTTTTCTTGTTTCGTTTTAAGTATTTTAATTTAAATTATTTTTTTGTTAGGTTTATGTTTGTTTTAGGTAGTAGTTTCGTCTTTTCTACCACCTCCTATCATTACATTTTGCCTATTTATTTTTTTCATGTTTTTACAGTAACTTTTTTTATTTATTTTTTGCATGTTTTCAACATTTTCTGCTTTGTAATGGCACCATAATCATTTAAATTGTAAATAAATGTTAAGAGGCAAAGTCTGGGGCACTAGAAAAAATACTGCATTCTTCTTTTTACTTAAAGTCTAGGAAATGTTAGTAAAAAACACAACCAAAGCATTTTAAAAATACATTTTTAAAAACATTGACGAAGTCACTCACAATAATCAAGTACTTCCAACCCACACAGTATTTAAAATTTAAGGGCTCTTCTTTCCAATGCTTTTTAAAGATCAAAAATTTGTTGAACAATGGATTTTTGGCGATTTTTTAAATCGAAGCCCGTCTAAAGGCGGGGTTGGGTTGTAGAGGGATAACCTTGTCTGTTTGGAAGTGTGTGGTCTTAATCGTGTTCAGAGCCCCAAGATTAGTTAAATTTGAGTAGTCGTTTGCAGGTCACATAATACCCTTTGTGTTTAGGGTTTTCTATACAGCCGCCATCTTGGTTTGAATAACCTTGTCTGTTTGGAAGTCTGTAGTGGTCTTAATCGTGTTCAGAGCCCCAAGATTAGTTAAATTTGAGTAGTCGTTTGCAGGTCACATAATACCCTTTGTGTTTAGGGTTTTCTATACAGCCGCCATCTTGGCCGCCATCTTGGTTTGAATAACCTTGTCTGTTTGGAAGTCTGTAGTGGTCTTAATCGTGTTCAGAGCCCCAAGATTAGTTAAATTTGAGTAGTCGTTTGCAGGTCACATAATACCCTTTGTGTTTAGGGTTTTCTATACAGCCGCCATCTTGGCCGCCATCTTGGTTTGAATAAAATTGTCTGTTTGGAAGTCTGTAGTGGTCTTAATCGTGTTCAGAGCCCCAAGATTAGTTAAATTTGAGTAGTCGTTTGCAGGTCACATAATACCCTTTGTGTTTAGGGTTTTCTATACAGCCGCCATCTTGGCCGCCATCTTGGTTTGAATAACCTTGTCTGTTTGGAAGTCTGTAGTGGTCTTAATCGTGTTTAGAGCCCCAAGATTAGTTAAATTTGAGTAGTCGTTTGCAGGTCACATAATACCCTTTGTGTTTAGGGTTTTCTATACAGCCGCCATCTTGGTTTGAATAACCATGTCTGTTTGGAAGTCTGTAGTGGTCTTAATCGTGTTTAGAGCCCCAAGATTAGTTAAATTTGAGTAGTCGTTTGCAGGTCACATAATACCCTTTGTGTTTAGGGTTTTCTATACAGCCGCCATCTTGGCCGCCATCTTGGTTTGAATAACCTTGTCTGTTTGGAAGTCTGTAGTGGTCTTAATCGTGTTTAGAGCCCCAAGATTAGTTAAATTTGAGTAGTCGTTTGCAGGTCACATAATACCCTTTGTGTTTAGGGTTTTCTATACAGCCGCCATCTTGGCCGCCATCTTGGTTTGAATAACATTGTCTGTTTGGAAGTCTGTAGTGGTCTTAATCGTGTTCAGAGCCCCAAGATTAGTTAAATTTGAGTAGTCGTTTGCAGGTCACATAATACCCTTTGTGTTTAGGGTTTTCTATACAGCCGCCATCTTGGCCGCCATCTTGGTTTGAATAACATTGTCTGTTTGGAAGTCTGTAGTGGTCTTAATCGTGTTCAGAGCCCCAAGATTAGTTAAATTTGAGTAGTCGTTTGCAGGTCACATAATACCCTTTGTGTTTAGGGTTTTCTATACAGCCGCCATCTTGGCCGCCATCTTGGTTTGAATAACCTTGTCTGTTTGGAAGTCTGTAGTGGTCTTAATCGTGTTTAGAGCCCCAAGATTAGTTAAATTTGAGTAGTCGTTTGCAGGTCACATAATACCCTTTGTGTTTAGGGTTTTCTATACAGCCGCCATCTTGGCCGCCATCTTGGTTTGAATAACATTGTCTGTTTGGAAGTCTGTAGTGGTCTTAATCGTGTTCAGAGCCCCAAGATTAGTTAAATTTGAGTAGTCGTTTGCAGGTCACATAATACCCTTTGTGTTTAGGGTTTTCTATACAGCCGCCATCTTGGCCGCCATCTTGGTTTGAATAACCTTGTCTGTTTGGAAGTCTGTAGTGGTCTTAATCGTGTTTAGAGCCCCAAGATTAGTTAAATTTGAGTAGTCGTTTGCAGGTCACATAATACCCTTTGTGTTTAGGGTTTTCTATACAGCCGCCATCTTGGCCGCCATCTTGGTTTGAATAACATTGTCTGTTTGGAAGTCTGTAGTGGTCTTAATCGTGTTCAAAGCCCCAAGATTAGTTAAATTTGAGTAGTCGTTTGCAGGTCACATAATACCCTTTGTGTTTAGGGTTTTCTATACAGCCGCCATCTTGGTTTGAATAACCATGTCTGTTTGGAAGTCTGTAGTGGTCTTAATCGTGTTCAGAGCCCCAAGATTAGTTAAATTTGAGTAGTCGTTTGCAGGTCACATAATACCCTTTGTGTTTAGGGTTTTCTATACAGCCGCCATCTTGGCCGCCATCTTGGTTTGAATAACCTTGTCTGTTTGGAAGTCTGTAGTGGTCTTAATCGTGTTTAGAGCCCCAAGATTAGTTAAATTTGAGTAGTCGTTTGCAGGTCACATAATACCCTTTGTGTTTAGGGTTTTCTATACAGCCGCCATCTTGGCCGCCATCTTGGTTTGAATAACATTGTCTGTTTGGAAGTCTGTAGTGGTCTTAATCGTGTTCAAAGCCCCAAGATTAGTTAAATTTGAGTAGTCGTTCGCAGGTCGCATAATACCCATTATGTATAGGGTTTTCTATACAGCCGCCATCTTGGCCGCCATCTTGAATGTCTTGCGTCTCTTTAAAAATTCCGCCTATCAACCTTTAAATTCGGATTCAGCTGGATCGATTTAGTCTAATTCATACTTTGTTCATTTTGTTTTCTTTGTTTGACAAAAAATATCCCAAAATTACAATTTTATGCTTGCTTTCCTTAGTGGCAATACCGGATTAGGCCCTTTGGCCATGTCGGTTGGAGACCACTTCACTAAAATGCTAATAACTTTTTGGGGTTAACTCGGATCGTCTTGCACTCTTCTACAAAGTTGTTGGGCATTAAATTTCACATAAGAATTTCACGTTTGGCAAATTTTGGACACTCGCAACGCCACCTACAGGGAGAATTACGAAACTGTGCCGTTTCTCCATACATTTTGACGATTTTTCCCATACAAACTTCATGCCCGAGTATCAATGGGTTAATGTTGACCGATTTCGCTCAAATTTTGCACAGAGGCTTAGAATACCCTAGGGATCAGTTTTCGGCTTGTGGAGCTGGGGGTCATTTTTTCTGGGCACCCTACTACCCATGTAGCGCCTGTAGAACTCATTCCTCACATTCCGCAGAGCAAATTGGATGATTATCGGGGGCGTACTTCCCGCAGCAATGGGTAATTTGGACAAGCGCTGTAAGTCGACAATCGGGAGTTGTCCAGATTGGTAGCCTAACACAGTGGAGATGTTGGCAAAAAGCTGTGCAAGGTTCTCGTTCGCTTGATAGGGCACCCCAGAAACAATCAACTCCACGGCTCTCTCCAGCTTACCCACGTCCTCGGCAGTTTGTAGTTGTTCGAAGCGGACGTTTTCAATAGTTGAATGAAGGTAACCCATCTTATCTTCACACTCTTTGCGTAGCGCCACAAACTCATTCTCCAAGGTATCAATGCTAGCTTTGCAAGCATCGATTTTCGATTCAAGTCGGGAACTGTTGTCGGAGAGCAGCATTCTCATGTTGGTCCACAGGTCGCTTAAAGATTCCACCTCGTCGGAAATGCTGATGTCTTCTCTGGATCGCTTGGTCGAACTGTTTTTTCCCCAGGTTTGTTTTTATTTTGGCCAGCCATCATAGCAGTAGCGAGACAGACGACAACTGTGTTTGTTAGTTGTCAGTCGTAACTTCAGAGGGTCGTACGAAAAAGACTATAAACCGTACCGAGCGAGATGTTGCTGAAGGGTCAACCGAATACAGCGTGCCAAAGCGGACTTAATTTGTTCCGTTTTGCGGGTCGATTTAAAAAGTCAGGCTCAACCTTCACTATTCACAGCTGTAGCACTCACTAATGCTTCGTTCTAGACTAGTTAAAGAGTCCAACGCGGATAAAAACTAGCAGAGCACGGTCGATTTGTAACGATACCACCAACTGTTTACTCACTTTGGAACATCCCTTCAGAATGATGTATCGGTAGTTCCCCAACATTTGTCACAGCAAAAAGACAAGAGGTTCTTGATCTCACTTTTTGCAGTGAACCAATATCCGAAAGAATATCAAATTGGAAGGTTTCCAATGAAATATCGCTTTCAGATCACAAACAAATTGAGTTTGAATATAATGCAGGAGAAATGTTAGTAGAAACATACAGAAATCCTAAAAAAACCAATTGGGATAACTATAAAGTTCTTCTAAATAACTACAACCTTAATTCCGGGGATGAAATCCGCACTGTTGAACAGTTGGAAAAAGCATCATCGGAGTTGACTAACGCAATTACTAATTCCTACATGGCTAGTTGTCCAATTCAACACAAATCCTCCAACCGTGAGGTATCGTGGTGGAATGAAAACCTGGCAGTGTTAAGGAAAAAATCCAGACAATTGTTTAACAGAGCAAAAAGATCTGGAAACTGGGATTCTTATACAAGAGCCCTGACTAAATACAATACAGAAATAAAACGATCTAAACGCAGCGACTGGAGACGATCTTGCGAAAAAATCGAGAACTCCTCAGTAGTTGCTAGATTACAAAAAGTTCTTTCCAAAGATCATTCAAATGGCCTAGGAAATTTAAAAAAAGATGATGGTAGTTTCACGAATAACTCTTCTGAAACACTAGGCTTAATGATGAAAACTCACTTTCCTGGCTCGACTGAGGTAACGAGTGGTATAGATCAGGCCGAGGGCGAAAGACCGGCAAAAGATTGGTCTGTACTCGCACACAATCAAGCCTGTGAAATATTCACTTGTTCCAAAGTTGAGTGGGCGGTGAGCTCTTTCAAACCATTTAAGTCAGCGGGGAGGGATGGAATTTTTCCAGCTCTTCTTCAGAAAGCAAAAGATTCTATAAATATACGATTAACTGACCTATTTAGAGCCAGTATCACTCTAGGTTATATTCCAAAAGCCTGGAGAGAGGTACGGGTCATATTTATTCCGAAGGCAGGAAAAAGGGACAAAACAAGTCCCAAAGCCTTTCGACCCATAAGTCTTTCTTCAATAATTCTTAAATCAATGGAAAAAATACTAGATGATGTTATTAAAGCAACATTTTTGAAAACAAATCCTTTAAATAAAGGACAGTTTGCTTACCAAAGCGGTAAGTCAACAATTACTGCTTTAAATTGCTTAGTTACAAAAATTGAAAAGTCCTTCAAAGCAAAGGAATTGGCTTTGGCTGCATTTCTGGACATTGAAGGAGCTTTTGATAATGCATCTCATAGCTCTATGCGCTCTGCTATGGAAGCGAAGGGCTTTGATTCATGTATTATCAACTGGATTGAGGCAATGCTAATTAACAGGGAAATTTCTGCTGACCTAGGAGGAGACAGACTAGTTATCAAACCTCGGAGGGGATGTCCACAAGGTGGAGTTTTATCACCTCTGCTCTGGTCACTAGTTGTCGATGATCTCTTGAAAAAGTTAGCGAATCTCGGTTTCGAATTGGTTAGTTATGCGGATGATATCTGCATATTAGTTCATGGAAAAATAGGAAAGTTTATTTCAAACCGAATGCAATCTGCGTTGAATTTTATTTCAAAGTGGTGTAAAAGAGAAGGTCTTGGTATTAATCCCTCTAAAACAGTTATTTTGCCGTTTACAAGACAAAGATCGATATTTATCCCTGAACTTGTTATTCGTGGGATAACAATAGATTTTTCCAACAAAGTGAAATATCTCGGAGTCATCTTGGATAGTAAACTAAATTGGAATGCTCATTTAAATTATGTTATTAACAAGGGAACTAACGCTTTATGGGTATGCAAAAGAACCTTTGGAAAAAAGTGGGGCCTTCGGCCAAAAATGATTTATTGGTTATATACGTGTATAGTTAGACCAAGAACAACATATGCTTCACTTGTGTGGTGGCCTAAAGTTAAGTTAAAAAATGCACAAAACAAATTAGCTAAACTGCAAAGATTAGCCACTATTTCAATAACGGGAGCTATGCACAGTACTTCGTCTGCTGCACTAAACTCTTTGTTGAATTTACTTCCTCTTCATAAATTTATTGAATTAGAGGCATGTAAAAGTGCCCTTTTAATAAATCAATCCACAAAGATTCAGGAAAAAGATTTGACGGGCCACTTAGAGGTCCTTAAAAACTTTAATCTGAATCCTGCGTTAAACTCAATAGTAGACTGGATGCCGACCAAGGCTAACTATAACATTCCGTTCACAGTGGACGCTAAAAGTCGCTACGAGTGGGATAATGGTGGGCCTAATCTTCGTCCAGGATCGATTGAGTTCTACACGGATGGTTCAAAAATGAATAACAACACGGGAGCTGGGGTTTTTGGCCCGGGAATAAAGAAATTTATTCCTATGGGACATTACCCAACAGTTTTCCAAGCTGAAGTTTATGCAATAGTTGAATGTGCGTGTATTTGTCTGAAAAGAAACTACAGATTCACAAACATTAGTATTTTCTCTGACAGTTTAGCAGCTCTGAATGCCCTCAAAGGGTATACCTGCCAATCAAGATTAGTTTGGGAAGGTGTTAACTTACTGAAGCAATTATCTCAAAATAACGTGGTAAATCTTTACTGGGTTCCTGAGCATTGTGGAATTCTAGGAAATGAAATAGCGGAGACTGATTTTATTGGTCCAGAGCCTTCTTTGGTGTTCCAGACTGTTCTATGAAAATGGAGCTTAAAATTTGGGAATTATCAACAGTTCAATTTATTTGGAATACTACAGATACTTCCAGACAGGCAAAAAGATTTATTTTCCCGAATGAGAAATCATCTCGGGAATTACTGAAATTAGACAAAAAAAATTTAAGGGTGGTAACCGGTTTATTGACCGGCCACTGCCCTTGCAAATACCATTTATTTAATATGGGAAAAACTGCAGATTCAATATGTCGATTTTGTCAAATGGAAACTGAAACATCAGAGCACTTGCTATGCAATTGTGGTGCCTTGATTCAAAGTAGAATTTCAATTTTTGGGAAAGGGGTCTTACAGCCCTCCGATATAACTAGGTTCCGTCTCGGCAGGGTTATAGACTTCATCAAAAAAGTCGACCCTAACTGGGACAAAACGCAGTAAACAGGAGCCGCCTATCACCGTTCCATGGTGCTGGGTTAACCTGATTTTGCTATAAAAAATGAGTCATACCACAATATTCCTATAATTGGTCGCAGTGGTTTCAAGGCTCTACAAAAAAAAAAAAAACCCTCTTTACTCCAATCCAACCTTGAGGCAGGCTTTGACTTAAAAAAATATATAAGATTAAATTCAATTAAATTTTAATTTAAAGCAATCGAAATATTCGAAAGTTACAGAAAAATATGACAAAATAAATCGGACAAAAAAGAATGATTTGAGGTTGTTAAATAACCCAAACACGCCAAAAAAGCTAAACACAAAAAAAAACATTGAAAATCTGAAAATTAAACATTAAAATAATTGAACTAGAAAAAGTAGAGATTTTCGTAGGCTGAAAGTTGGCCAAAATGATCTCCTGAAAAAAAAACTTGTCATTTTGTTTAAAATCGTAGATTTTATGAATTTATGTTAAACATCGTAGAAATTATGTTACAAACAATAAATAAATTGATTAAATAAATTTATTGTACCATTACGTTTCAATTAAAAACAAATACGTTCATGGGCAACAAGCAACAAGCTATGAGTAAAGGAAACATTTCAAAAAAGCTGGCATGCACGATGTGCTTTTAAGCTCTGTTCCATGTTGAATGTAAGTTTTTATTGAGTTATAAACTGCATGCAACTGATATTCAACATGTTTACATAGGGATGTTCAAAACACTATAAAGTGAAGTAATATCAATCAAGTGAAACAAATAGTTATTTATAAAAAAAAACGAATTCAAATGAAAAATCCAAATTTGTGTGCATTTAACTCAATTAACAACAATTCAATTTGAACTTCAATAGTTTAATAGACATTTTTTTTTATTCTGAATAAAACTGGTCGGATCAGATTGTTGTTTTTTACAGCAAACTAAAAATTAAAAAGCAAAATTTTAATTTTAAAACATGCTTCCAGTTTTATCAGGTCAAAAATATAAAATTCATAATTTTATATCGATATAAGGCTTTCTAGGCCCAGTGAAAAAAATATAATTTAACCCAAAAATGACGAACTTCTCGTCACAGTGTCCTGATGCAAACATTGATTGAGCTCGAACTGTCACTGCCCTGTGAAGTATGTTTTCTGACATATCGGGCGGCCAGTCAAAAAAACCAGCTAGAAGTTGCCTGACAGAAAACTTTTGCTAGAAAGAGATAGGAAACCTGATGCAAACACACGTCCAGCTGTAATGTAAACATTCTTTGAATGTATTGGTAAATCTCTGACTAGAAAGCCTTATAATTTGGTTTTTTGACTTTTTAAAGTTTTATTTTTTATTTTTTACGATTTCGCAAAGTGTTTCGTGAAATATAGGAAAAATCTTACTTTTAACAATTTTACCTAAAATGTATCGATAAATTAAAAATAGAGATGTGAGCCGGTAACATGGAGTTAAACTTTAGCAACTGTCATGGTAAACTTCACAGGAGCTTGACAGAAAGTTTAACTCCATGTTGCACTTTTAATTTCTCGATAAAGAAATTAAAAAGAGAGATGTGAGCCGGTAACATGGAGTGAAACTTTTGCAAGTGTCATGGAAAACTTCACAGCAGCTTGGCAGAAAGTTTAACTCCATGTTGCACTTTTAATTTCTCGATACAGTCCAGACTCGATTATACGAAGTCCGATTATCCGAAGTTCGATTATCCGAAGGTTTCGGAAAATCGAATCACGACCAAAAATATTTTTTTTCGTGTTTTTTTTTATTTTTTACTTGTAACATAAAATTCGAGTTCTGCGACCCCATTTTTGTTAAATTTGAATATTCGATTGATTTTAAAATTTAAAAAAATCTTTTTTTCAATATGTCAACATCGCCATTTTGGCCGTCATCTTGGATTAAAAAATTCTAAATCATTTTAGAGTAGTTTATGGGCTATACTTAAGCTCGACAATCAAAAATTAGAAATCGAAAAAAAAAATCGTGATTCGATTATCCGAAGTGATTTTTTTTCCAAACCAAGAGCAAAAACATATTTTTCTTCTTTTTTCAAAACTTTTTTTCGTAAAATCACGATAACTTGTGATGTTTATTAGCAAACCCCTTATGTCTATATATCAAAATTTTGTAATTGTCTGCTCTACAACTTTGTAGAACATTGTTACACTCTAAAAAATAACCCTGCAAAAATAGAAAAAACACGAAATTTAAAAATGAAAAATGTTGTTCTAAATGAAAAAATGACCCTTCTGGGTCAATGTAGATTCGAAAAGTACATTAAATTTCCCTTAAAATGACATGTTCCAAATTTTTTTACAGTCAAGAAACGGAAAATGAGAGAATTTTTAAAACTTTTTAAGTGTTTTTTTCGATGAAAAATACGTTTTTTCGGAATTCTGAGTACGCCATCAAATCGGGCGTCTAATTTTACATAAAAGTCCTTTGACACCAAATTTCTATCTCATCACCGTTTCAGGCTGCAAATTATTGAAAAACACCTCTTTTTTCGCATGTTCAAAAGTGGAAGGGGTCGTACCGCCCATCCGTCACGAGATATCAAAAAACGGACCTCGGATTCGTGATCAGGGACAAAAGTTACCCCTTAGGACAAAGCTTCACGCAAATCGAAGAGGGGTCGGGGCAACTGCTGTGTGAGTTGGCGGAGATTTACCCATCTCCTAGACCCCCCTTCATGTATACCTATCGACTCAGAATCAAATTCTGAGCAAATGTCTGTGTGTGTGGTGGGATGTTGATCAAAAAATTATCTCGAGACTGGCTAAATCGATTTTGTCCGTTTTGGCCTCATTCGATCCGTCTTGGGGTCCCATAAGTCGCTATAAAAAATTATGCAGTTTAGTTAAGTACTTCAAAAGTTATGCTAAAAAAACGATTTTGACTAAAGTTCGGAAGATTGTAAAAAGGGTAAGAAACCCCATCATGTTATACATTTTCAGAAAGGTATCTAAATCCCTTTCTAACGCGTCCAAGACATTGAAGATCTGACATCCCTAAATAATTTTGCCCTAAAAGTTATAAGCACTTAAGCGTTATTTATGCACTTTTTGAAGCCGGATCTCAAATATTTTGATGAAAACGTTGTCCGGATCTCTCATGCGACCTATCGTTGGATAGGTAATCAAAAGAACTTATCAACGAGCACGAGTTGGATTGAAGATTTGACTACCCTATCATAAGTTGTAATCACATAAGTGCCCTACAATATGAAGATCCGACTACCCAATCTAGTGGTATGAATTATGAGTCAAATTGATAAAACACTGAAAATCACCGCTCTTTTGTGTCTATTTTGGATGGTCCCTCCATGTCCCTCCATGACATGTGGATATGACACCTAATTAGCCTGTAATTTTCAACTGTAGATACTTCGTAAAATATTGGTTCGATTTTGAGCCTTTGCGAAATAAACATAATTTCAACATTTTAAATCAAGCATAATTTTTGACCAAATTATCAAATTTTGAACTTCTGAGTTATTTGTGAGTACATTGCACTTTAAATCATTTTAAATTCTAAAAAGTTCATGGAAAAGATACTAAGTCTAAGGAACACTTAATTTTGATTTCCTCAATAATGATTAAGAAAATATTTGGAACTGAGCTCATAAAATTACACCAAGAAATAATACCGAAATAATTCTATTTATTCCCTAGTACTTCCTCGTTAAGAATGCCATTCAAAAGGCTTTCAAATAAACTTTTCATCCCTGTACGCTTGCACCCTCCAGATCGTTCAGATCAACTCTGAAGAGAAAGGAAACGGCTTCCAAACAAGTCAACGAAAAATACCGCCGGTAGTCATTGTGGTCAAAAATGTACCTTTTCATGCTCTGCACTGCAGAAATGTACGAAATGTACCCCCTTCTTCTTCGTGTTCCTATTCAAATTACCTGTCCTCTGGGCTCAACCATAGCCGAGCTGATCCCATAAAGCTTAACCTCAGTGGCTCAACTACGGTAATAAACCTTCTCATTGTTTGTAATCAAAACAAAGTGACAATCAGTGAGCGGGTCTAATTACCTCTCTCTCTCTTTACCTAAATGCGAGCATGTACGACCGCTTGTGTGTGCGTGTGTGTATTAATTTTGCCAGCATCTCTCTAGTATTTTGTTTTATTTTCATCTCTTTACCTGTGATATACACTCGTTCTATCCCGACGGTTGTCGTAGATACCGATGCTACGCAATTTAATCATGGTATGCAATGTTTGGTTTGTGTGCTGTTGACTATGTTCATTCCCGCAGCCTGCTACGGCACACCAGCATCATCATGAAACATGAACATCACCGACCGACCAACCAACATCGTTTCATTTTGCGCGTTTGCTACGATGGTGAGGGTGCGGCATGGCAAGCTGCGTGTGGTGGTGGTGGAGCCAAATTCATTTATTTTTCCATCCACAACATAAAAGTGCATTTGCATTCCCGATGCACCACCCCGCGATGCAATATCCTCCTCAATACGAACATGAGCAAACACGCACAGAAACCAACCACCACCACCATTTAACCCCCAAGACTTCGTGTTCATAGATGCGACGGACGGTGCTGTGTCGTGGTGTGGTGCCCATGTTGAAAAGCAACATTCACTCACAACATTACAAATTTGTGCAGCCGCGCGCCGAGTTCGAGGAAAAAACGACCCTCCACACCGCCAGCCCACTTCATCCGCCCCGACGCCACCACCATCACCACTACAGCGTCTCTGCACAGTTGGCTTTGTGCTCGTCATCGACGCTGCACACAGCGGCAACCGGGTAAGCGCACACACACACACGCAGTCACGAGTGAGTCGTTCGGTTCCCACAGTTGCCATTGTGTGGTTGTATATAAGAGGGAAGTGTTGCCGGAAAATATTTTTGTTTGAGGTTGAAATTTGCATTTGCAGAATTTGTTTTTTTCCTGCTTATTACGGCTAAGTTTAAATACATGCACCAAACAAAATGTTAAGAGTTTTTTTTTGATCAATAAACTATCGTCTTTCATATGTTTATAGGACCTAATAAAAAAAACTCTAGATGTCTACTTTTCTTGTAAATAAGAGTGTTTTCGATTTCTTTGGTAGATTTCCAAACTAGCACTTAAATTAAATCACATTTGTGAGCGATGAACTCAAATATTTGTAAAAAAACATGCGAACCGGAATCGAGCAGGACGTGAAAGTAAAGAAAGTTAAAGAAATCGACATTGATAAATGGGAGAGAATTGAGCGAAAAGAGACCGGAAATGGACCATTTTCTCTCGAGTCTCTTTCTAATGTTCTTCCACAAACATTTCACAAACAATTCATCGTTTGTTATTTGTAATCCAGCTTTTTAAGCGAAAATGGCGTTCGAATGGTGAACGCCCGAAATGTCAAAATCACGCAGTGGTACCAACATTACGAAAAAAGTGTGCCATGGCATGACAGCCGCATTTTTTTTTCTAATGTTGGTGCTACTGCGCGATTTTGACATTTTGGACGTTCAACATTCGAACGCCATCTTCGCTTAAAAATCTGGATATGTTGTTTTATTGGTTACTATAGCCTGTTAAAATAAACTTTGCATCAAAACTTAGTGATGAAAACCAGAATATTTTGTAAGGGTTTTTTAGTTACATTTATTTGCGATAATAATCTCCTTTGAGAGTCAAAATGAACATTTCTTTTCAATATGCGTCTAAAAATTCCAAAAACTAACTAACTGTACAAGAAGTGTAAACGTTTTGCTTGGTGCGTGTTTTTAAACTTATCGGTGCAAAGCAGAATATTGACATTTCCGGCAACACTGCCTCTGCAACTCGAACCCTCCGCTCGCATACCAAAGCGCTCTGGACGCCCCTCCTCGTTGTACATAAGCGCGTGCACACACACACCCTACTAGGTACACACGAAGCCGAACGCAAACGCAGAGCGAGAGAGAGAGAGAGCGCGTCGCTTCGCCCCTGGGCCGAACACAAGAAAATTTGGCCACCGCTTCGCTAGTATTCGTAGTGCTGCAGACAGATCCAGTTGTGTGTGGTGTGGACTCTCCGTCGTCGTTGTCGTTTGCCCGCCATTCTCACATCAACTCAGCCAGCAGTTTTCAAGGTGTTTTGGTTTTCGCGCGCGCACCCCGACATCGGCTACTTCGATTAGCTGCTGCTCGTTCTTCTTTTTCTTTTTTTTCTGTGCCGCGGTTCTCGGAGGTTTTTTTTTTCTTTTCTTGGCCGCCTGCGTGAATATTTCCCCTTGCGTCGCGTCTCTCGTTCTTTTGCCGCGCGCCCTCTCAAGGAACACGCTCACATGCGACCACCGCCGCCGTCTTTGACGCCGCCGCCACCACGACCACCATTACGAACAATAGCAGCAGCAGCGTCTTTTTATCGACGAGTGTGCGAAACAGCAACCAGCGTGAATTGAATTAAAAGAAGGTAGGTGAGGAGCGTTTTGGGGCAGTGCTGTGATCGTTTGATGAAAGGGGGAGGGGGGAAGAGAGTGTTGGGTATCGAACAGAAGAAGACCTTCCCGAGCAGGGTGATGTAACAATCATTAAATTTTGGAAAGAAAAATTTTGATATCGAGAAGCCCGTTTCAACCCGTTTAAGCGAGCAGTCATCACACACATGCAGAATTAGACCAGATTTGATTAGATCTTAGTTTTTTCTCATCCGCTCAGAGAATTGAAAATTTCTTTGGCTCAAAATGTACCTACAATCTCCTTAAACCCTTCCTTGCCCTGATACAAAGTGTAAACTAACAGAATATCGTTACCAAATAAATTACAATTACAATTGGGAAGTGAGGGTAATTTTGTAAAAAGTCAAAGTAATTTCGCCGTAAACATAGCCGGGATATCGTTGGATAACATTGTTTATGTCAGTTTAGTAAATATTGATATATCTCCAGGGCACCGCAATCATTACACAACGGATGAATACAAAGCTAGAACTTGTACGATTAAGTTTGGTAGTTAAATGTTTAATCATTTTGAATTAAATTGAGCTTGATAAGGTTCGATTAACTAAGGTTTGAAATGATTATTACACCTGATAAATAGTTGTAAATTAACGGGTTATCGTAACAAATAACCGCTCAAATGACAAAAAAAAATATTTAAACATAGTTCACAACACCACAAAAAATCTGAATTTATATTTTATCAAATTAACGTAATAAAGTGGAAAACTCATGTCAATATTTTTTTTTATAAATTTAAAGTTTTAGATTGGCGGCTTAAAATTTAAATTTCTAAATCAAAGTAGCAACAAAAAAGATTACTTCGCCATCAATTTAATTTTTGTAATCGTTTGCCTACTTTTTTTTTACTATCGCGGTTTTTTTTTTCTTCATAGTTTTAAGATTTTTCTATATCAAACTTTCAACATCGTTACTTTTGTCCTGTAGGGGAGATGGGGGTAAGACGGCCACCCTAAGGGAGAGGTCTCATAAAATTAACACAACAGAGTATTTTAATCTCAAATTACGTACATATTGTTTTACTAGTAGTCCATTATAGAAATGACATAAATTATTTGGTCTAAAAACCAATTTTCAATACTTTTCAGCAATTAAAAAAAATGATAATTGAAATCGTATATATATGAAATACGCGGGGTAAGACGGCCACCCATGTGGGGTAAGACGGTTAGTGCTATAAATTAACTTAATAACTTTGCTAAATCCATCCAAATACCTACATGGTTGGTTGAACAGACTTCTCTGAACATCATAACTATTTTGGTTGAAAAATCAAGTTTCAAATGTGAAGAAAAATGCTGTTTGAAAAAATCATATTTTGGCTCAGTGAATTTCATATTATTGCGACCACATTTTATGAAAAACTTTGAATTTTTACTACAAAACAAACACAATTTGATGCAAAATAATTAGTTTGTGAATTTTGATTAGAATAAGTAAATCAAAATTATGTAAACAATATTAAATTATCGATTTTTATGAAAAGTTTGATAGGATTTCATACTATTTAATTAGTTTTGCTATATCACAGTAAAGAATGTTGTCAAAACGGTAATTAACAGCATTTTGATTAAAAATGGATAGTTTTATTGAAAATGCCTTTCCTTATCTACAAATATATCTTAATAGTCAAAAAACCGTTAAAAATACAACCTATATCAGATAAAAATTTACAAATTACGAGTGGCCGTCTTGCCCCCAAATAACTTATTTTTAAATTTTTTTTTGCAAATAGCTCATCGCGTTTTTTAAACTTTTCAGAGGGACATTATCTAGGGAAAACTTGAATTTAACATGAAAAAATATTTGAAGACAGGAAAACATATTGTTTTCTATCAAAAATGCCTAAGTTGTAATTCATGAAAATTACATCCAGTTTCAAGTTCAAAAATTATTTGTTTATTTTGAGCTTTTTTTATACTATTTCAAACAATATGTTTGGCAAAGGTGACATATGCATTATTTAGCATGAGGGACAATATTGCTAAACATTTTAGTAATATTAATTAGTATACTTATTAAAACAGTGGGGTGGCCGTTTTACCCCCAGCTCCCCGATGTCAATGAGACGGCACTTTTTTGGCTCAATTTTGACATATTCTGAATATTCGGTTAAGTTCACACTAATTTGAGGTGATGGAGTTGTAAATTTGACTTAATAAAATGGTTAATAAAACAAACAAAAAATCATCTAGATATCAAAACGACTTGTTGAAAAAAAAAACTTTAAACTTGTGTAATAGAAATAGAGCTTTATGACGTTTCGCGTACGCACACTAGCGCACCATTTGGTTTTGCTGGCTGACAAAATTTAACCTCACTTTATTTTCGTGTACGTACACGCAATACATACGCACGTAGATTCTAATCTAATCTAATCTAACCCTAGCGCAGCCAGTCTTTCGAGGGCATCCTGGAAAATGCCTTACGTTGATTAACGCCTAGCATCCTCTTTTCATTATTAACAATTGCAGTGCCCCAATGCAATAAATTGCTTTGAAACATCACAAACGTTAAAGCGGCCAGGCCAACTGCGTAAAGTTAACCGCAAAGATGATTCGTTGAATTGGATTGAGCTTGAACACGAATGTTCAAACAGCAATACAGTTCTGAATCTACAGGGGAGGAAGAAACGTGGGGATCCCCCGCTCACGTTCCTGTTTGTTAGAGCAATAAATCGTTGGGAGCACCATGCTAAGAAGTTTTGGTGCTCCGGGACCTTCGGGGATGGGACATTGTATTTCCACAATTGCCCTGGACACTATTTGCCGTGGTTATAGCGCCACAACTCGCTCAACAATACATACGCACGTAGATTACTCTATAAACACAAAATTGACTTGAAATATCTTTTGCCCCGTTTCGTTACATCACCCTGCTCGGGAGGTCCGCTCCTCGCTCGCTTTGGCTGTGTGTTTGCCTTCGTTCATTTGTTCATACCAACCATCGTGGCCTGCAGCACACCTCGTTCGAGCCGTTTCAAGACTATAGTTTGCGAGACCCTCGTCCGGACAGAACATCACATCGCCGTCGCACACTTGGATAGGACAGAGCAGCGGTGTTCGGATGTTTGCGCGCGCGTTCTCTTCGCCCTCACTTGCACAAAAGTGTAGGTTATTTATTTTTATTACAAACTTTTCCAACGTTGAAGGAAAAACTGAGATTTTTTTATGAATTACGAATTTTGTTCAAGCGTCCTCTAGAAGAGTGCAAAAAAAAGCAAGGAGAAAAAAATCGCGCAGGACCCTTCTCTTTCCCTCTCTCTCGGTCGAACATAAAATGGCGTCAGCAAATGAATTAGTATTTTTTCTCCGTCGAGTTACCTCAAAACGGCGCCACGATGGTTGAAATTCTTATCAATGCTCTCGAAAACTCGATGTTTGTTGTTATCAGCGGTCGCACAGAAATTTCGAACCAGCAGATTGCGTACGGCTCATGTGTGTGTGTGCGTGTGTGTATGTTTGTACAAGTGAATCGAAAGTGAAAAACAACACAAAATATCACACACATTCTCTCCGTGAACGCTGAAACGAAAAGTTGAGGCTCGTGTGCACAACGACCAGGCCAGCGAAAAAAAAGGTGGTGTACGTTCGTTCCTTTGACGCAATTCCATCAGGAAATCCATTATCAACGCTAGCTGAGGGTGTGCGTGTGTGTGTGGATCAAAGTGTGCGCTGGGCTCACTATCATTAATAATCACACCAAGTGATGTGGGGCTCCAGCAGAGCCTACTACTGCTGCTGCGGGCTCCAACAGTGTGGGTGTGGCGTGTGTATGTGTCCGTGTGTGTGTAAATCGATTTTTCTCTGACTTTGTGATAACGTGATGGGCCTAGGAGATTTTTCGCTACTGTGTGTTGTTGGATAGCCGTGCGTCAATGTTGAGGAGCAAAGTTGCATGGAAAAATGCATACTTCTCGAGTATGTTTTGTGGTAGTATGAAAAAAGGACATTTGGCAATGTGTACCATACTAACGCAATGTTTTGTTGAATGTTGGTGCTCTGTGTTGAAGTGAAAAGGTTATGGTTTTTGTTTTGGTCTAATTTGAAGCTTTTCTGATTTTTCTTGGGAATCTGGGATATCGCAGCTTGTCTTTTTCTTTTTTTGCAGAATAGAAACATCCAAGAAGCAATCAACACAAGTTGGAGATGGATCGAAGCGATTGAAAGAGCAGCAAAACGTTGGATTCATGAAACCAATCCAAGATCTAGTGGAACGAGAATAGTGAAACCTGTATCTAAAGTGATTCCTCTAAGATTCCACAAGTCAAGATCGAAACGTCGAAGATGAAACCAATACAAGATCTAGTGAAATGAGAACAGTGAAACCTGCATCTAAACTGATTCCTTCATGAAACACAAGTCAAGATCGAAACGCCGAAGATGAAACCAATACAAGATCTAGTGAAACCTGCTTCAAAACTGATTCTTTGAAGATGCACAAGTAAAGATCGAAACCTCGAAGATGAAACCAATACAAGATCTAGTGAAATCTGCTTCAAAACTGATTCTTTGAAGATGCACAAGTCAAGATCGAAACGTCGAAGATGAAACCAATGCAAGATCTAGTGAAACCTGCTTCAAAACTGATTCTTTGAAGATGCACAAGTCAAGGTCGAAACGTCGAAGATGAAACCAAGGCAAGATCTAGTGAAATCTGCTTCAAAACTGATTCTTTGAAGATGCACAAGTCAAGATCGAAACGTCGAAGATGAAACAAATACAAGATCTAATGAAACCTGCTTCAAAACTGATTCCTTGAAGACGCACCAGTCAAGAAAGCAATACAAAATCTAGTGAAACCTGCTTCAAAACTGATTCTTTGAAGATGCACAAGTCGAGATCGAAACGTCGAAGATGATAACAATACAAGATCTAGTGAAATCTGCTTCAAAACTGATTCCTTGAAGACGCACAAGTCATCTTCGACGTTTCGATCTTGACTTGTGCATCTTTGAAGATGCACAAGTCAAGATCGAAACGTCGAAGATGAAACCAAGGCAAGACCTATTGAAATGAGAACAGTAAATCCTGCTTCAAAACTGATTCTTTGAAGACGCACAAGTCAAGATCGAAACGTCGAAGATGAAACCAATGCAAGATCTAGTGAAACCTGCTTCAAAACTGATTCTTTGAAGATGCACAAGTCAAGATCGAAACGTCGAAGATGAAACCAAGGCAAGACCTATTGAAATGAGAACAGTAAATCCTGCTTCAAAACTGATTCTTTGAAGACGCACAAGTCAAGATCGAAACGTCGAAGATGAAACAAATACAAGATCTAATGAAACCTGCTTCAAAACTGATTCCTTGAAGACGCACCAGTCAAGATCGAAACGTCAATGATGCAACCAATGCAAGACCTATTGAAATAAGAACAGTGAATCCTGCTTCAAAACTGATTCTTTGAAAACGCACAAGTCAAAATGAAACGTCGAAGATGAAACCAATTCAAGATCTAATGAAACCTGCTTCAAAACTGATTCCGTGGAGACGCAAAAGTCAAGAACGAAACGTCGAAGGTGAAACCAATACAAGATCTAGTGAAATGAGAACAGTGAAGTGCTATTCAAATTAAAATTATCCTAATTTGACCCAACACAAGATGCAGTCAAATGAAAACAGACAAATTTGTACTGAACGAAATTCCATTCAATATCTGTAACAAATGAAGGGAAGATCGACCGAAGCCCTTCAAATTTCGACAGCAAGTGGCCGCAGCATATGTTCATCATAACCGCATTCTTTCGCCAAACAAAAAAGGAACATAAAGAATCCGACTCATTTTCCCCCCGCGCTCAGAATTCGCTCGTATTGTGGCCACATTGTATGACACGATCCACTAATTATACCCCTTCGTCACAGCCAAAATGTGTGTTCGCTCTCCAAAAACAGCCCGTTTCAATCGAGTTTTGTTTGCTCTTCCCGTTTCAGATAACGTCAATTTGCGCTGCTCTGACTTGAAGTGAAGACATACAGTGTATAAGATAAAGAAGTGAAGTTTTTGATAAGTTAAGAGCAAAAGTGTAAACCGTGCAACCGATTACAACTGATAAGTGAAGTGTAAAGTGTGTGTGTGTACTAACTAGTAGTATCGAAAGATAACAGAGCGCTGGCAAAATGTGTGCGGCACAGACGAATCCGCCGTCCAGCTTTAACTACACGTGGGGCTTCGCGGACAATTCCCGCACCGAGTCGGTCGTCGAGATCAGCCCCAACATCAACTACACCGTGACGGATGCGTCGGTAAGTGGATTCCGAGGCGATTTGTTTTGTTTGTTTTTAGCAGAGTTTTTCCCCCCCTCACTTCCCATAAGGATGCCCAATTTGCGATAGAGAGAGGTGTGCGAGACCATTCAGAACTATCGGGTTACTCAATGAGTGCTTGTGTGATTCCATTTCCCGCTCAAATCCATCCCCCCGTCGAAATCATCTGGTTTCATTGCACAAATGTTCGTTTGTCGGCGATTGTGGTCCGCACATACAGAGCCACAGGGATTAATATGCTGCTGCTGCTCCAACATACACTTGTGCTTTCCACGCCGAGTGATGTTCGTGTTGCTTTTCAGCATTATCATAGCACACACAAAATCCCACACACAGACACACACTTTGTGTAACTCACACCGACCACCTCATGCACCACACCGCCGCAAACCATTGCACGACTCGACACATACGGCGGAGAGATGGTTTTCTCTGCCGGCAACCGCCAAGCCCAATCCACAACAGGTTTTCCTCGGAACAGGTTCTCTGTGAGGCTTCGCACATTCCTTGCTTGGCAAAAAACACGACAAGGATGTTGACGGAACCTGAGATTCCGTAGCTCTTTTTTTTATTGTTGAAGAAATTTGGACTAAAGCTGCGAGAGAACCACTTTTAAAGCCTTCCTTGAAAAAGTTGTTGTGTCGAACGAAACGTTGGAGTCCTTCAGCAAGATTCAATAAATACTGTCAATATTGTCACGAGAACATCGTACACTCAAACCCCGATGGTTTGACACCAACTGTTGTCAAACGAACGGGGTCACTTTTTAGTTTGATACCCCTTTTACACGGAGTTCACACACACTACCAAACGTTTGTTTTGATAGTGTGCATGAGCGTCGCGTAAAAAGTGACAGTTCGCCACTTTTTAGTTTGACTTTGTCAAACCAACGGGGTACAAACTAAAAAGTGTCAAACGAAAAAGTGACCAACCACCGGGGGTTGAGTGTAGTCTATTCACAGAGATTAAAATGATTTTTTCCAAGTTTGCTAAAACCTTATAACTTATCGCGAAACCTATGCGTTACAAAAACGTGAAAGATTTCGAACGCTTATATCTCAATCATATTGAAGTTAATTTAAATGATAGTCCCATCAAACGAAAGAAAAAGACTTTACCTTCAGTTACATACACAAATTCAAATCTTTTGACAGACTGGACTAAACATTGTTTGATGGTTTCAACAAGATTTTTGAAAACCCTAAATGTAACGAAAAAGTGAAAGATTTTGAACACTTCTATATCAGTCTTCTTATAACCAATTTGAATAATTGACCAACCAATCAAAAAGGATAGACTTCACCTACCTCTAAGAGATATGGTCTAATTTTCAGCGTTGAGCCTGTAAAAATAGATGCAAATTTGTGCTAATTTAACCGTTATAAAAAATAATCTATCGTTGTTTGAAAGTCTTCGAAAAAAGATCAGAAACAAAATCGAAACAAAAACAAGATCAAACATCAACAGTCTCATACGCTATAGATATAAAACGATACGATACAACAGAAAACGCACATGTCCACACCAAATCATGCCGATCTATGCGACGCCGAGAGTGTATTGCAATGTTTACATTTTTAGTGTAACAAATATAAAAACAAGCAAGCAAAAAAAATCAAAACCAAAACAAACATGCGAGAGTGCAGACCGCGAGAGCAAAACCACAGACACACACACACGGTGTGTATTGGTGGTGTCGATTGGAATTATAATAATAAGGTGTGTATCCAAACAACGGAAAGCATCACACACACGTCACACCCGTCAAGTGCAGCGGAGTCGGTCAAGAGCTCACACTGGTTGATGGAGGTCCAAGAAGTCATCGTAAACTAACTTTGTAGTGGAACTGTCAAAAGTTAGAATAGTCCATGGATGAGTCTTCGGAGGTCCTGGTCAGAAGTTTTAAAATGTCATCAGAACTTTGTCTAAAAAGCATCCAAGCAAGCAGAGAACAAAACCGCGTTTGACGTTTGAGCAAAACAATCACGTCCAAGCAGGCCACGCCACACAAGAACAAGCTTGATTATGATCGCATCGGTTCTTGTCGGTGGCGCCCACGACCAAAGTACATCAAGACACAGAGGCTACTTTGACTACACGGGGCTACACACACGTGACACGGCCTGCTGTGTTTGTGTAGCTGGCTTCAAGACCTAGAGGAAAAGTTACAACATACTTTGAAAGGTAGCGAGTCTGACGTGTATTGCAAACGATGTCAATCGACGCAAATACAAAAGTTTCCAAGAAGTTGTGTGTACAAGGAGCAGGTCGTTTCATGCAATTTTTCATAAACATTATGCTCTGAGCTCTCGCTGGACTCGAAGGGGCCTCGAACTTCTACGTCTTTACATAACCCGGTCGTCAAAGCGATAATTTTTAATGCGCAGCTACCCGACGACGACGTCCGGGGCTTGGAAACCAGCACCAGCAGAAACTCGAGAAACCCTCGTCCGATCCATGCGCAGCTAGCGTGAACAGCAAGCCCGCACACACGCGCAAACGTGGCAACGTTGCCTCTGTGTTTGTGGGGCCCAGCGTGTGCCCTGAAACTGTACTTCTTTGCTGCCTTCCAACATCCAAAGTCTACCCTACCTCTCTCGCACACACAGCCTACCCTTCGTCGCGTAGCCATGCTACAAGAGAGATTGTATGCGAGAGTCTACAAAAATCAATAGTGCATTATGGTTGAGGTTAGGTGTAGAACGCTCTTCTCGGGTCGTCGTCGTCGCATACTTGGATGAGTAGCGCGAAGAGTGGTGGTGGTGAGGGGAACTTTTTCACACACCAGCCGACGACCCAAATACGGCAACAGCGCGCACGCTTGCTGATGTGGTTATTTACTCGGCAGAACACGAAGTTTGCACGTGTGTGTGTGCGCGCTCGCGTTCGGTACTTTTCCGAACCAATACATAACGCGCACCGGCGGCCATCTTGGAACGCGCCCAAAGTGCCCTCTCTCGTTCATGGTGGAAGGGTTAGGTCGAGCGCAGGAAACTGTACAGGGAACAATCAACCAACCAACCCAAAAAAAAAAACCTTTGAATAATTAGAATTTGTGTTGGTAGAGGGAATGCGAAGCAGGCCCTGGGTTCTGCTACCGCTGCTGGAACTAATACAAACCGGATACGGCGGCGCATACCACCCCAAGTAGGCGCGGGTATTGGTGTGGCGCGGGGAACGAGGCACCAACACGACCGGGCCTGGCCAAGGGGAAAAGGTTAAAACTACGACGCAAACAAATTTATATTTGAATTTCAAATCAGACTCGACTCGAAAATAACACAGTCGGAAGAACAAGCGCGCGCAAACATGTTCCTGAAGGTGTGCGGCGATGAAAAGAAATTTTCACACAATCATCGTGTTCAGACAAGACGCTCTCGCAAGTGTGCGCTGCTGCGTAGCAACACGCTTGCTGGGATGATAATAGCTACATTCAACAGAGGCGAATGTGTTTTGAGGCACTTGACGTATTGACACTGATTAAATTAACACATTCATTATCGCGCCGAACCTCGTGGTTTCGCTTGCTCCACTGACAGTGTATGAGGGCGAAACATGAATATCGAATAGCTTCTACTTTGAGAGTGTTTGAAAATTACTTTTACTAAGATATTCGTTTCGTTTACGTTTGTTTACAATTTGCGTAGCAATTTTACACTCAGAACATGCTAAAAGTTCCCTTGCAAAATTTGATAACTATATTTGAACTCGCAAACTTTTGATTCTGAATCTAAATTGCTACCAAAATGCTTTAGTTTAGCATTGGAAGAAACCTCGTCCAAAGCTTTTTACCTAAAACACTCACTGAGAGAAAGAATCTAAACAGGAAGAATCTCTCTTCTCTATTTCAGGTGACGTTTGTGGAATGCAAGATTAATGAATGATGCGAGATTGTCTCTTTTGTGAAATTGACGGCCTATAAACATTTTTTGTTGAAAAAATGTGACAACTTTTGATTATGAATCATTAATTGAGAGAATAAATCAAAAGAAAACCAACTCTCGTATCTCTTTTGCGAGAGAATTTTGAATAATTCGAGATTGTCTCTCTCGCAAAATCACAGATTTATTTTTGAAATTTTTGTGACTATGTTAGATCTTACGAATCGCTGATAGAACAATTTATTTGTATCAAAAGACTCACACTGAGTACTCACTGAGAGAAAAATCGAAATACCACCTTTTCTCTCTTCGACGTCGTCGTGCTATCTTGTCGCACCCGCCATTTTGACGTTCCGAGAAAAACGCGTTTTAATGTTTGACCTTGAATATTTAAAAACGTGAGCACGCAATGTAAACAATAACAAACACGTTTTGTTTGGCTCACCATTCTGTGCATTGTCCCAAAGTTTGGTTGAAGTTGGTTGCTGGAGTCCCGAGTTATAATTACAAATGTTTACGGTAGTCTAGCTTGTACGTGCGACAAACGCATCCTGACTTTCCTGGCCTGAAATCCCTTTGGCCTTTTGTCGCACTTACATCAATTTTCATGGAGTGACAAGATAGCACGACAAGATTGAAACTACTTTCATATGTAAAGTGACAAAAATGCATGGAGTTTTTTCGGTTTTTGTTGAATATCTCAGGATTGAAATCGAATTTTGGGGATCTGTGAAGGTCAAAAGGTGAGGCATTGTGAGCTGCACAAAATGGCGTTCTTAACTCAATTTGGCCCAAAATGCACGTACGACAAGTTAGCACGATGGCGACGTCTTGCTAGAACAAGGCAAGGGAGATCTGTATTCAGTTAGAGAAAAGTATGTATCGTATTGTTTTTAAGGCCTAGAACGGACCAAACATTTCGTTGATATTTAGTGAGCTTTCTGCTCGAAACTAGGTGTTTGTAGGCTTGAAACGGTGAGGCAAACATCTTTTAACACCTCCCATCCATTCCGGGATTCGAACTGACGACTTTTCGATTGTGAGCCCCACTACTGAGGTATTTTTTTCAATTTTATTGTTTTTTTTTTTTATTTTAGGAGCAATAAGACAAAACTTTAATATTTATTAGAACAAAAAAAATCATAAATTGGCAAAATATGAATGTTACTCTAAATCCTTTAAAGTACTATTCGATGAATTAAAAAAATATGAATATTTTTTTCAAAAAATCACTTTCAGAATAAGAAATGGTAATTTTCTTTAAGATTGTAACCTTTCCATCCTAACCATCTTAGCAATATCTACAAGTTGTCCAAGACATCAAATCGTTCAGAAATTTACTTTTCCAAGATGCAGATTTTCTACACAGAAAAAAATTCTCCTAATCGTAAGTTGTGTTCATGAATTTGAAAATAACGAAGAAATATTATTGCATTTATTTTGTATAGACACGTGAATATATTCTTTGTGGTTCTCAAATTCATGAACACAATTCACGATTTCGAGAATTGACTTTTTTCGTGTTGTATTTACATACCATTTTTGTGTAAAAATCTGCCAATATTGTATTATAGATATTTGTACGGACAAATGAATGATATAGAGTTGTATCTACCTTTCACTACGTTTTAGCCATAACAAAAAATGCAAATTACTTTTTTACGGTTTCCACGAATAATTTCTTTGTTTCGGAGTTCTCAAAAGCAAAAAAAAAGCTATATTAAATCTTAAAAAAAAACTCTTAAGGTGGTCCTTCATGGAGAAAAAAGAGTTTCCAAAGGGTTGAACCCTTATTTTGAAAATCGTACCATGGCATTTGAACACTTTGTTCGTGGTTCTTAATTTCATGAACGGGTATTCACGATTTCGGAAACTTTTTTCTCCATGTTACCTATCATGTTGTTTTTGGGACGCAGAAAATAATTATTAAAATTGCTAAATTGATGAAATTTTGGAAAACAAACTATTTAAAAAATCCCGAATTACAGATATTGAGGATTTGTGATACAAAAAGTCAGTAAAACACGGTGTGCTCCGTGAAAAAAAATTGCTCTTTAAAAAAATAATTCAAGCTGATTTTACTAACACATTTACAGGAGACGCGTCAGACTCAGCTAGGCGACAAGTCCTCATAAACAAAATATATCTCAAGAGAAAATCAACAAAAAAGGTGCTAAAAAACTCTTGTTTTATGCTAAGCGGTTTTGGAATTCGAGCGAGAAGAAGGAAAGCTTCGCTCGCTTGCGAGCGACAGAGAGAACTTGTAGTTCTTTCCTCTCCTCGCTCGCGCTCTCGCCAACTCGCTTAGCTCGCGAGCTTTCCCGTTTGCGAGTGGAGGAGAGTAGGGGCAACCGACGAGTTGCTCTCGACAGAACTCGAGAGAGAAAAATTTTCTCGCAAGAGCGCGAGAACACCAACACTGATGCTAAGGATTGAACCGGTGATCTCTTGCACAACGATCTGCAGCGCTACCTCGACGCTGCACTCGCTTGCGAGAGTTAAGCCTCCTTAATGCGAGGTTGTCACGATGAAGCAATTTATAATCAAATTGCTACAATTTCTTGCAACAAAAACCGAATCCGAGTCGAGTGGAGGAAAAAAGGCGGGAAAATCACTCAACCTTGATTCCCGGCTAGATTTGACGCAATGCTGCCCACTCACCCACACATGAGTCACGGGATAGACCCAATGTGAAATTATATGAATGAATAATCAAAAGTACACACGCACATTAAACGCACACACACAGAGCGTTAGACAGGTATGTAGCGTTTGCATTCTTCTTGGTGCGCCGGGAAATGTTTGGCGACACACGTGAGCATCATCCTTGTCGGGATGAAACACGTTGTCCGCGTGGGTGAGTGTGTGTAGCGTGTGATCCTAGCCCACAAATACCACTTACCAAAAAAAAAAAAAAGAAGGCGAATCCCAACAAAAAAGGACCGACAGCATAATAAGCCTGATGGTGTGTGATGTTGCTGGTGGTTGGGGGAAACTTTTCGGAGGAACCCTCACCAAAATAAAGCCCTCCCTCCTAGGTTGCGGGTTCACACCACACCACCAACTCCCGCAGTATGTTGGTGGTTCCCGTGTGAAAATTGAAATGAATACATCCAAATCAGCGAGCGTGAAGCGCCAGAATAACACATAATAATGTTGGAGGGACCGCGGTGGTGGTGGTGACTTCATTCATAAACATTCTTCGGACAATCCCAAAACAAAGTCAATCAAAACAACAAAAAAGAGTGCAGAACTGGAAGCAAAGAATCACGAAATTTAATTGCTGATTCAATTTAAATTCAATATTCCGGCTAGACGGTCAGGTCGAGACAACGAAGTTGTTTTTTACGAGCTCTCAAACATTCTTGAGTTCACCACTTTGAGATGATTTGGGATGCGAATGCATTTACGTCTCATTATACGAAGCGGGCGCCGAGTTCAAATGATTCCGCAGATTCTGCACGTAAAAAAAACACAAATCTAGAAAAATGCGTCTGGGATCGAACTCGCGACCTTCCAGTTGAAGCGCTGACGCGCTACCCCAAAGCTGCGCTTGCTTGCGAGACAAAACGCGCCTGGAAGCGACAAGGTTAGTTTGCGATGCGCCTGCTAGAAACTGAAGCAAATTCAGTGTAAATAAACCATTTTTACGCCGAAAAGCTGTGATAATTTCCGAGGTCGTTGAATCCAACCAGCACAGCCAGATAACAGGGCCTGAATAAATTCAAGATACGGCGCAGCTCGAAAACAACACCAACTCGGCGTCGTCGTGCTATCTTGTCGCACCCGCCATTTTGACGTTCCGAGAAAAACGCGTTTTAATGTTTGACCTTGAATATTCAAAAACGAGAGCACGCAATGTAAACAATAACAAACACGTTTTGTTTGGCTCACCATTCTGTGCATTGTCCCAAAGTTTGGTTGAAGTTGGTTGCTGGAGTCCCGAGTTATAATTACAAATGTTTACGGTAGTCTAGCTTGTACGTGCGACAAACGCATCCTGACTTTCCTGGCCTGAAATCCCTTTGGCCTTTTGTCGCACTTACATCAATTTTCATGGAGTGACAAGATAGCACGACAAGATTGAAACTACTTTCATATATAAAGTGACAAAAATGCACGGAGTTTTTTCGATTTTTGTTGAATATCTCAGGATTGAAATCGAATTTTGGGGATCTGTGAAGGTCAAAAGGTGAGGCATTGTGAGCTGCACAAAATGGCGTTCTTAACTCAATTTGGCCCAAAACGCACGTACGACAAGTTAGCACGATGGCGACGAACTGTCGAAAAAATACGGGGGGAAATTATCAGGCCCGTCACGACCAGCAGCGTTACGCAGCTGCAAGTGTTTTAACAATTAAGTACACAAAATATGGTAGTGGAAAAAAGCAGCTGGTTTGAGACTACCAACTCGCTTAAAATGTCAGCTCAGCGATCTCTAACCACCACGTCGCCGATCTAAAAGGTCAGCTATTCAGCACACCAGCCAGGCGGGCATGACCTGGCACATTAATCTCGTCGAGGGGATTTAAGTTGTGTTTGGCGTGCATCCTACAAAATCCGAGCGCACTTGTACCTCTTCTTCTTCTTCAGGGGGTGTAGTCATCGCCGTTGATCAGCTCTTGCGGACGTGAAGAAGCGGCCCGATTGTTCGTCTCTCGAAGAGATTGTGTAATGCACCGTCGAGATGTTCAGAAGGGCAGAAATTGCGCAAATTTGTAAGCCTGATGGAAATCTGTGCACGGAAAAGTTATGAAAAGCGAAAAAAAATCTACTTTTTTGGGATTCGATCCCGTGACCTGTTGCGTAACGCGCAGCGTCGCTACCGCGGCGCTGCTCTCGCTTGCGCGAGAAACGCCGCCTAGAAGCGAGAAAGTCACGGCGAAGCAATTTCCTTCTAAATTTGATTATTTCCGTGCACCGGAGAACTGGATCGTGGAGTTCGCTGCGCGAACGGAACAAGTAAATATCCGCGAAGCACGTAAACATCATCCCTGTGTGATGAAATGCCGCTCTGCGATGGTTTTTCGTGCAGTAAAAAATCATGACGCAGTTTGGGAAGTGGAAGAGGTTAAACTGGCTGGCGGATCCCCAGTTTATTTCAACAACATGAACAATTTTATTTTCAGCCCCGAAAGGTTTCGTCGCTCGGTGTGTGTGTGTGTGCTAGCACACATACACGACGGGGCCACGACGACCATGGTGGATGACGGTGCTTTTGTGTGATTTTGCCGACGAACGACGAGCTCGTCGTTGATATTTTTGAAACCGGACGATGAGTTTCTCTCCTCTACAAAAACAGCTCGAGCTCTTTGTGTGCAGATGATGGCGGCGACGGCGGGCACACATTCAACGTGGATTGGACAAACAATGTCCCCTTGGTCTGCGTTTGCAGCGACCCTTCGTGACTGTGGTATGCAATACCGCTCGCGTCCATCCCGACTCTCTCTCGCTGGTTGTTTGTTTTTGGACCAGACGTTTAATGAGACTTTGTAAAGATAAATAGCACCAGAAATGCAACCAGAAATTTCTGTTGGAATATGAATTTGACTTGCTCTAAAATAAGACTTGCTCTCAAATTTGACTTGGTCTCAAATTTGACTTGCTCTCAAATTTGACTTGGTCTCAAATTTGACTTACCCTCAAATTTACTTGCTCTCAAATTTGACTTGTTCTCAAATGTGACTTGCTCTCAAATTTGTCTTACTCTCAAATTTGACTTGCTCTCAAATTTGACTTGCGCTCAAATTTGACTTGCTCTCAAATTTGACTTTCACTCAAATTTGACTTGCACTCAAATTTGATTTGCTCTCAAATTTTACCTGCTCTTAAATTTTACCAGCTCAAATTTAAGACTTGCTCTCAAATTTGACTTGCTCTCACATTTGACTTGCTCTTAAATTTGGCTTGCAATCAAGTTTGACTTGCTTTCAAATTTTACTTGCTCTCACATTTGACTTGCACTCAAATTTGACTTGCTCTCAAATTTGACTTGCTCTCAAATTTGACTTGCTCTCAAATTTGACTTGCTCTCAAATTTGACTTGCTCTCAAATTTGACTTGCTCTCAAATTTGACTTGCTCTCAAATTTGACTTGCTCTCAAATTTGACTTGCTCTCAAATTTGACTTGCTCTCAAATTTGACTTGCTCTCAAATTTGACTTGCTCTCAAATTTGACTTGCTCTCAAATTTGACTTGCTCTCAAATTTGACTTGCTCTCAAATTTGACTTGCTCTCAAATTTGACTTGCTCTCAAATTTGACTTGCTCTCAGATTTGACTTGCTCTCAAATTTGACTTGCTCTCAAATTTGACTTGCTCTCAAATTTGACTTGCTCTCATATTTGACTTGCTCTCAAATTTGACTTGCTCTCAAATTTGACTTGCTCTCAAATTTGACTTGCTCTCAAATTTGACTTGCTCTCAAATTTGACTTGCTCTCAAATTTGACTTGCTCTCAAATTTGACTTGCTCTCAAATTTGACTAGCTCTCAAATTTGACTTGTTCTCAAATTTGACTTGCTCTGAAATTTGACTTGCTCTGAAATTTGACTTGCTCTGAAATTTGACTTGTTCTTAAATTTGACTTGCTCTCAAATTTGACTTGCTCTCAAATTTGACCTGCACTCAAATTTGACTTGCTCTCAAATTTGACTAGCTCTCAAATTTGACTAGCTCTCAAATTTGACTTGCTCTCAAATTTGACTTGCTCTCAACTTTGACTTGCTCTCAAATTTGACTTGCTCTCAACTTTGACTTGCTCTCAAATTTGACTTGCTCTCAAATTTGGCTTGCTCTCAAATTTGACTTGCTCTCAAAATTGACTTGCTCTCAAATTTGACTTGCTCTCAAATTTGACTTGCTCTCAAATTTGACTTGCTCTCAAATTTGACTTGTTCTCAAATTTGCTCTCAAATTTGACTTGCAATAAAATTTGACCTGCACTCAAATTTGACTTGCTCTCAAATTTGACTTGCTCTCAAATTTGACTTGCTCTCAAATTTGACTTGCTCTTAAATTTGACTTGCTCTAAAATTTGACTTGCTCTCAAATTTGACTTGCTCTCAAATTTGACTTGCTCTCAAATTTGACTTGCTCTCAAATTTGACTTGCTCTCAAATTTGACTTGCTCTCAAATTTGACTTGCTCTCAAATTTGACTTGCTCTCAAATTTGACTTGCTCTCAAATTTGACTTGCTCTCAAATTTGACTTGCTCTCAAATTTGACTTGCTCTCAAATTTGACTTGCTCTCAAATTTGACTTGCTCTCAAATTTGACTTGCTCTCAAATTTGACTTGCTCTCAAATTTGACTTGCTCTCAAATTTGACTTGCTCTCAAATTTGACTTGCTCTCAAATTTGGCTTGCTCTCAAATTTGACTTGCTCTCAAATTTTACTTGCTCTCAAATTTGACTTGCACTCAAATTTGACTTGCACTCAAATTTGACTTGCACTCAAATTTGACTTGCACTCAAATTTGACTTGCTCTCAAACTTGACTTGCTCTTTCGTTTTCGAGGTTTTTGAGCAAGTCATTTGCGTGTCGCAACTCTTGGTCGCAACTAAACGACACTGTCCAATTCCAAGTTTGCCGGAGTTTCCGGGTGGCACGGGGGTGGTACCGCGATGTCAGATTACGTCGCCGTTGATGGATGGAAACTATATAGTTACTGCCTGCCAGTGTTTGCACTACACACGGTGGGCGAATGGGAACAAGTTCAAACGCTGCTGGGCAAAGGTTTTGACCCTGTTAGGCTGATATTTGATGATGGGACGCGGTACACGACGTTCAGATATCGTTCCATCTAAATTACGCTGGATTGTGCGGGGAATTAGGGAGGGGAAGGATCATAATTGGTATCATTAAGAGTTGATTTGAAGAGTTCGCCAAAAAAACGACTGTAAGGCTAACACCATAATTCTCATTACAAAAACAATTCTTATTGTAGTCTTAGTTTTTTTTAAAATTCAAGTCAACATTCAAAATTATCATGAAATATTTGACAGTTTAAGTCAACAATTGGGACTTCAAGTCAATTTTAGAGACTTCAATCCAATTTTGCGAGAGTTCAAGTTTACATTTGAGGCAGTCATAAAGGGTTCAAGTCAACATTCATTATGTCAATACTCAATTTAAAACAATTCCACAAGAGTTTAAGCCAACATTGTAGAGGACAAGTCTTATTTCTTGAGTTGAAGTCAATTTTCAGAAGGTCAAGTCAACATTCAAAAGTTCTAATTAATCTTCAATGGTTAAGCCAACATGAAAGCGAAACTAACTTGAGGATACCGTGGAGATTTTCCCTTGTCTTCTTAAAAAAGTGGAGCATCAACAATTTCCGAGAGCACAGTGGCATTGATTTGAGACTTGAAGTCAACATCCAAGCTTTCTAGACCTTTTTCATCACTTTTAACTTAACCAAACGCCAATGTCTCAGCGCTTTGGTATGCAAATGATTCTCGTTTATCGAGGTTAATCGATTATGATTCGTTTGAGCTGACTGTGAAACGGGTAGCAAGTTCCATTCTCTCCACCGAACGACTGAGGAAACCACTTTACATGCGATGATCTCATCGGTTTGGTGTGGGTTTCACTTTCCTGTCTTGATTCGTCGTCGTCGTGATTCACACATTCCTTCAAGCTTTCTTCGCGTGGATTTTGTGTTGTTTTGGCACAGCTGATCAAATTTATAAGACTGCCTGCTTTTTGAATGAATTGTGTGAATATCTCTGTGAGTGTGTGTGTGCCGACACACGTACACGCTCGCGCGGAGGCTCGTCGGGTTTCCACGTGTGTGCTGCCTTGTCTGTCACCCCCACAACGAGAGTACCCGGCACACACAGTGTTGAGGCCTGGTTGGTGAATTTTTACGCTTGCTACAAACATAAGTATCACACAACTCCTCGACCATTGATGCCTCCACGCCATAATTGCGACCGGGGGTAGCCCAAGAAGCGGTCTTGGCGAGGTGTGCATCACATTTATGGTAAATTTCACACAGCCTACTACACCAGTCAGTGTCTGCTGCACTTGAACATACTACGCACATGCTGGCTGATGATGATGTTCGTGTGACGACCGTGTCTTTAAAAGTGTGAAAAAACACAGTTCTACGCACATACTACGATGTGTTTGCGAATGCACCGGCGTCGAACGCACGTGGTCGAGTTGCACACAATTGCACAGCGTAACCGGAGTGACGTTTGACTTGAACTGACTTAAACTCGAAGTTCGCAAACGTGGTCCAATTTTCGCACAAGCATGCAAATTCCACGACTCAACCCAATTAGCACCAATTCCGCTGATTAGTCCCAACTTCCACCCCGGCAAAACGAGCAAAAACGACCTCAGCAAGTTCCAAAACCGTAAGTCCTAATTACCGCTCTTCGTTATCAACGTCGACGTAAACTCAGCGTCGTCTTCGCCGAAGTGACCTCATTTGCACAGTCATGACCGCACAACGGAAGAGTTCAATTTTCGAAACTTTGGACTCTTGACGAAGCAAAAAGGTTGCGGTTTGCGTTCCAGGCTGCGAAGAACGCAAAGTGAAAGGGACTTGAACTCGAAAATTTTGCGTGGAGAAAGTTGAAATCTGAATCGCAAAAGTTTTGAGGTTATTCTCTGTATTGCACAGCAATGAAACTGATGTTAGGTCGCTTAATATTACACACTACCTGCACACTACACACTCAAAAAAAAGTTACAACGGACGGGATTCAAACCCAGCACTAACAGTGAGGACTGGCGCCGTAGCCCGCTCGGCTATTAGACCGATGAAGAGTGAAAAGGACAAACGCCCATATGAGTCTTTCGGTCAAGTAGGTTTCCCATACTGATGGGCTACATATTTCTGGGTGTAATATTACATAAAATTTCATATAGTAAGGCAAAACAAATTAAACGCAAAACAGAAAAACAAAAAAAAAAGGTTTTTTTTTGGACTGTTGATCATTACAGTTAGAGTGGTTAATGCAAGTTTCGCATTTTGGAAATTTTTTTTATCTATTTTTCATGATTTTGATCATAATAATGAAAAGACCTAATTAATTCTATTATTTTGGTTCACATTGACATTGTTCCGCTCAAATTCTGACCTCCTCTTTGGACCAAACAATACAACCACAAAAGCGAAATGTTTTCAATTTTCCACGGGACGACCTTCACAAAGCAGTGCGCGCAAATTTATGCCACAAAGACAAATAATAGCGCGAGTGATTCGATATGTGTGTGATCTAAGCGCGGACTGCAGGAGGTGTGTGTGTGAGTACAGGAGAAAAGTGAAAGAGGTTCATTGGCCCCTCGTGCATTTGTTTTCAAACAAAATTCCTGCACATTTTGTGAACAAGTGTGTGTGTTTGCACCGTGACGACCACTACCGGGGCCAGTACAAACATTGCGTCGTTGGTGAGGCCAGGTTTGAGATTAGCATAGATTTGAATGTGTATTTCCATACCACAGAGCCGACGACTTGTTGTTTGTGGTCATCATAATTGAGGCCGTCGAAGCATATTTGCTCGGTTGATTGCATTAGAACTGCGAGCAGAATGCAAAACTGGTTCTCTAATTTAATTTCACGCAATGTTGGTTTGACTGAATAGTTCTGCATTTATTCAAATCGATAGTCAGATTAATCTAAATCTCATTAAACTAAAGTTAGAGCTGTTTGCCCTTTATTTAGACATAACCTAAAATTTAAAATTGCTCTCAAATTTGACTTGAACTTAAATTTGACTTGATCTCAAATTTGACTTGCTCTCAAATTTGACTTGCGCTCAAATTTGACTTGCTCTCAAATTTGACTTGCTCTCAAATTTGACTTGAACTTAAATTTGACTTGCTCTCAAATTTGACTTGCTCTCAAATTTGACTTGCTCTCAAATTTGACTTGCTCTCAAATTTGACTTGCTCTCAAATTTGACTTGCTCTCAAATTTGACTTGCTCTCAAATTTGACTTGCTCTCAAATTTGACTTGCTCTCAAATTTGACTTGAACTTAAATTTGACTTGATCTCAAATTTGACTTGCTCTCAAATTTGACTTGCGCTCAAATTTGACTTGCTCTCAAATTTGACTTGCTCTCAAATTTGACTTGAACTTAAATTTGACTTGCTCTCAAATTTGACTTGCTCTCAAATTTGACTTGCTCTCAAATTTGACTTGCACTCAAATTTGACTTGCACTCAAATTTGACTTGCACTCAAATTTGACTTGCTCTCAAATTTGACTTGCTCTCAAATTTGGCTTGCACTCAAATTTGACTTGCTCTCAAATTTGACTTACGCTCAAAATTTTATTAAACATGCTCTCAAAATTTCATTAAACATTCCATCCCATCAATAACATTAATAATTCGAAACCCTTCAACTAATTCCGTCCAGTGCTGCCAGCATGTTTGCATCTGCAGACTCGTTTTTATCCCACAATCGGGTCCGACACGACCCAATTAAAGTCTCATTTAGCCAATTGAAATTATTGTGCCGTTGTTTGTGCACGGGGTTCTGTTGGCGGCCTGGACTCTCGGACTCCGGACCACGGTTCCCCGGGCCAGGACTGCTAGATTGAATAATTGCCATTATTTCTCTTAATTTGGTTGGTTTTTTTTGCTGTACGATTGTGATGCTCGGAGAGACTTGATGGTAGGTGATTTTTTTTTCTTTTGGAAGGTTTTTCATTAGATTTCTATGTGACGATTTATTTGAACTACCTAATAAAAAAAAAATTAATCAATTATTCAGTCATTTCGATTTTGTAATGCTATTCCCACAGGAAAAAAGGTATCAATTTCTGTTTGCTTAACTGATTTTGCAGCAAGCTCGTGTATCAACTTTGCCCGTGTGTGAAACCAAATTTAATTTAACTCGTTTTTAAGTGGAATCCACTCAAAACTGAACTTATATTAATCGTTAAAAAAACGTATCGATTTTGACAAAATCTGAATGAAAATAATTCTAAATGAGTTTCCACTACGATAGGTATAGAATTGGTGCCTCTTATAAATTTATAAATATATTTTTTTTTAAATTTTGTTTTTAAAATAGGACAGAATTTATTAAATAATGTTCCTTTAGTGATGCAAAGTTATCAAATTGGTAACTGTGATCATTATCAAAATAATCACTAGAAAAAAGTAATTATCTTTTTTCCTTCCTCACCTTACTGAGGAAAGGCTTTAAAATCACTCGAAAAATTAACTTCCGTCATCAGGGGTGACAATGGGTCTGGGGGTGAGATTGGGTCATACAAATTTCTGCATTTTTGTATGACCCAATCTCACCCTCCAGACCCAATGTCACCCCTGATGACGATTTTTAATTTGATCGTATTTGAACTTTACGTATACATATCGACTCAACATAAAATTCTGAGCAAATGTCTGTGTGTGTGGTGGGATGTTGATCAAAAAAATTTGCACTGGATTATCTCGGCACTGGCTGAACCGATTCCAACTGTTTTGGTCTCATTCGATCCGTCTTAGGGTCCCATAAGACCCTATTGAATATTATGAAGTTTTGAACTTCAAAAGTTATGCTTAAAGAACCATTTTGAGGAAAGTCCGGGAGATTTTAAAAAGGGTGGTTTTTGTAAGAAAACCCGTCATGTTAAAAGACCTTTCTAACGAGTCCAAAATAATGAAGATCTGACAACCCTATCAAAAGTTATGAGCTCTTAAGTGTTAATTTAACAGGCGTTAGGGGGGGATTATGCAATTCTGACTGAATGTATTGTATTCACTACGTGAATGTGAGGAAGGCAGCAACTACCTAAACGTAACGTTTTTTTCTCATTTGAGCCTCTGTGACGATTTATTGAATTAAAAAAATACAATTAAATCAATAATTTACTTATTTTGATTTTTTAGTAAAGATCCGTCAACAAAACAGTTCAATATCAAGCTTATATTGACAACTATTGGTTTGAAAAATACTTCACGAATTTTGTCACAACCGCATCAGATTAAATTAAAAAAAATTTAAAGCTAAAAGTTAAATTTAAGGATTTTTGTTCATTTGACTGAAGTTTGTGCAGAATTGATTATTAGAAAATTAAAATTGAAGGTTGAAAAGAAAACTATTGCTATTTTATCAAAATCAAGTTCAATTTAGCTCAAATTGAAGTAAATTTGACTTCAAAATACACGAGGTATTTGACTATGAAAAAGGAGGCATATGACTTAGAAAATCAAGATGAAAATTAAGTCACACTTTTACGTGTTTGTCAGGTTGCCAAACTCGCCAACTTGTTTGCGGCAAAATCGCAAACAAAGCTTATTGTATGCAGGCTGACGTTTCTGCAGACAAATGCAGGCAAACAAACAAAGCAGGCAACCTGTCAAAAAGTGCGAATTTGTATGTTTGTCACAGTATAATATCTCCTTAAGCAGAATTTATTTAGAATTCGGGTTTATTTTAAGTGGATTAAATCAAAACTGAACTTAAATAAACGGATAAAAACTCATAGTTGAGGAGGCTAGATTTGATAAAATCTGAATGCAAAAAATCTGAAGTGAGTTTCTACTAAGCTAGGTATAGAATGGGTGCCTCATTTAGCTTATTGTTTACATCTCGATTAAAAATAGTAAAGGATTAATGGATGAATTTATATCTAGTGATAAAATAAATAAATATTTTTATTTTAAAGAGTAAGGGTATCGCATTGGTATCTTATTATCATAATCATGATAATCACTGGAAAGAGGTTAAAATCTTGTTTTGCTTAGATATACAAGCAAACTTCGTGTTCGTGAAAGGTTCCACAAAAATCAAAGATTAAAACGTTACTTATGGATGCTGGATACCTTTAGGTGGTTGGTGCCTTCCCTACATTCATAAAGTGAATACACTACACAGCCTAAAAAAAGTGAATAAATAACACTTATTTGTATCAAAATATCTGAGATCCGGCCTCAAAAAAGTGTAAAAAAACACTAAATTACTTATAGCTTTTGATAGGGTTGTCAGATTTTCAATCTTTTGGACTCTTTGGAAAGATCTCTTGATTACCCATCCAACGATAGGTCGCATGGTAGATCCGGACAACGTTTTCATCAAAATATGTGAGATCCGGCCTCTAAAAAGTGTATAAATAACACTTAAGTGGTTATAACTTTTGATAGGGTTGTCAGATCTTCAACGTTTTGGGCTCGTTGGAAAGGTCTTTTAAAAACCACCCTTTTTACAATCTTTTGAAGTTTAGCTGAAATCGTTTTTAAAGCATAACTTTTGAAGAACTTTTCTAAACTTTATAATATTGACTAGGGTCTTGTGGGACCCCAAGACGGATCGAATGAGACCAAAACGGTCCAAATCGGTTCAGCCAGTCCGGAGATAATCGTGTGCATATTTTTCGGTGCACGGACTTACAGACATACACACGCACAGACATTTGTTCAGAATTTGATTCTGAGTCGATAGGTATACGTGAAGGTAGGTCTACGAGGTCGAATAAAAAAGTTCATTTTTCGAGTGATTTTTTTTTCGAGGTGAGGAAGGCAAAACCACTTCATCTACAAAGCTCAACGGTGTATTAGAGGGTAGAAGGAAACATCTAAACCTTCATCGAACCGCCAGTTTCAGCTGCTGAAGTTGTGTGAACTGGATTGAATCCCGCGACAGGGTGGTGTGTGCTGTGTGTGCGTTACACATTGAAACATCAGGCCTTTCCCTCTGCTCGTAGTGTGGTACTCTGCAGACTAAAGCACGACTTTAGCGGAGATTCAGTTCAGGAGGGGAAAGGGGGGACCTTCCATTAAAACATAGAAGCGACGACATGATTGCTAAAAGTTTCTTCTGTTTACGGAAACTCCGAGGGAACTCTCGAGTTGGTGGTAGTACCCAATACCAGTGAGCACGAATGAACGCAATGGAAACGCTTGAGGAAGACAAAACTTTGTGTAGACCCAAGTGCAATATCATAACAAACACGAAAAATTGTTGAGTGTGTGGTGGTCCGAAGGGGGTGGAAAGTGGGAGGGGGAGGGAAGGGGGGTTCTGCTGAAGGAATGTAGGAGATTTGTTTGCAAACAACTCTCATCTTTACGCACTTTTTACCACGTGCGTTTCGAGAGGTGCGTGTTGGTGAGCTTGAGAAGCTGGGCGACCTTCGGAGAGGGATTAGATCGGAACAGAGTGGAAACAAGTCTCGAAACTGGTTGAGAGGATGTAATCTGTTAAGGTTTCGAATCTAAAATTTATCTAAAACAACGAATCCCATACAAAGTTTTTCTGGATTGGCCAACTCTGATTCCGACTTCTAATGAAAACTCCCAGAAACAGATTCAAACCCAAGTGAAAGTTCCCTCCAAAATTGTCTCATGAACATCGCAACGCTCTCGAAATCAATATCCAACCTCGACCGCACAGTTCGATCTGTAACTTTTTATTTTTAAACTTTTGCTCAACCCTTACGTAAACCCGTCACTTTCGCTCGTGTACTACCCTTTGGGCGCGCGGAACTTAAGGGTAGACTAAATTCCCCCGTCGTCAGTCTGACGACGGTTTGTGTACATCTCGGTTCCAATTCTTAGTAGTGCGCGGATTTAAATCAGTGTGTACCGTTCCGAACTCGTGGTCGTCGTCGTACCGCTTGTGTGTGTTCTTCTGGAGGCTTGTCCCGGTCTTCCGCCAAACAGCTGAGTCCCATGGTATAGTACAACTGGCGCGACTGTGTGATTGTAATGTTTTTGTCTCCGGCGGCTGTAGTGTTGAATTAAATTTGTACAAACATATACTCATACTTGCCGTTGTTGCTCTGCTGATGCTGGCAGAGGGTGCTCACACACACGCGAGTCCTGTGCGTTTGTCGGTGTCGGTTCGGTCTCCTGACCTACATCACAGGACTTGGGCCAGGGTGGCCCCCCACATTCACAACAGATTCGACGTTGGTGTTTGAAGTTCGGTCCCTCACCTCACCTACATATACCAGTTCCGAATCATCGCGGCGGCCTTGACCCAAATACAAGCGTATAGTCCGCGTCCTCTCTCTAGTGTACACGACGACGACGGCTAAAAGTGTATAATATAATGTGTGTGGGGAGGATCGGAAAGAAAAACTATACACACTTTTCGAACCGTGTGTACCTCTCGGTGTTCTGTATTGATGCTGCTAGCCGGGTTAGGATTGGTAGAAGGAGGACAGCAGAGACGCGGGATGGAACGCACATTTCTACGGGGGCAGGATTTTGATGGTATTACAGAATCAGCTGCTTTGAGATGATACAATTTCACCAGAATCATGATTAGAGAGCCGAAAAACGTGATACATCACTCAATTCTTGTTAGTTTGATTTCTTTGTAAAATTAACAACAAAAAAACAATTCGATACCTACTGAGTTCAGGCAAAATCTGGTTACTCTGTGCGTTAAAAATCTGACCATGGTCTTAAACATTGTTTGTCCCAAGTAATACAACAAATTTTAATTGTCTACTTTGATCACTAAAAATAAAGAGAACAATTCGATACCTAACTGAACCCATATTGATAAGCTGTTTTCACATAACAGAGCATAACATGTATTTTCAACAAATGATCAACTAAAATTTACTTGCTGCAAACTGGGAATAGCAATTCTGTACCTTTTAGTGAATCCGAGCAGAAAAGCATCAATTTATTGTAAAGTTATACAAAACAGGTTTTATTCTAGTTCAAGAATGTTATGCCTTTAATTAAAAAAAAACTAATTTTGATTCGTTACAATCAAACTACCATCAGGAAATGTACCAAAGTTTGGTGATTTTTGAACTTTGATTTAATAAGTCGAAATAGTGCCTAGCATTGATATTGAAAAATGAGAAACAAATTTTATACCTAGCAGTTTGGACAGGCAAGATTTTCACGGATCAATTCTTCACCAGTAAGACACATGTTTGACTTTCTCGAAACGTCAAAAAACGATAACGTCGTAGTTATGTCAAAAAATGTTCATTAGTGAGTTAAAATTCTAGAAATCAGTAAGTGAATTAATTTTAATTTAGTTTGAAACTAATTTATACATATTTTTGTAGAATGCATTAAGATCGCGGTTCTTTTTACTAAAAATAATTGTTTAATTATTTAAATACCACTTGTGATGAAATCTATAAAAAACCACTATCTGGACGAGATTTATTTTAACAATTCTATACCTATCTGAATAAGTTTGAACTTTGAACTAGTTTGAACTAGTTGTGTTGATACTTGGAGACGCTATTTAGTAAATCATCTATCACAGTAAAAAATCGTGGTAATATTACATCTGAGAAGGGGTACTTTTTTATGTCTTTTTTTGTATCTTTTATGTCAGAAAAAATGTGTAATTTTACCTCTTAAAATGTATTATTTTAGCACTATTCTGGTGTAATGTCGCTTTTTCAGTCTAAATTGAGGTAAAATTACATCATAAAAGAGGTAATATTCAACCTTCCAAAATGACACCTTCCAAATTTACACATGTTTTTACTGTGCATCTCGCCAGAACCTTATCAATCTGCCTGCAATATTCAGAGGATGTTTGTACATATAAAACTAGCATCTGGCCAAAATATGAGCACTCTAGGTCAACGGGAAGTGGGGCAAATCGGGACACTAAGTTTGAAGGTTCAAAAACGCCAAAAATCTTAAAAATGCTGTTAGTTAGGCAAAGTTAAATTTAATTTCAAAATTCAAAATGCATCAAATGGCGTCTACACAGCAAAAGTAGTAATCCAGCTGCGTGTAAAAGGATCGGGTGTAAAATAAATTATGTATTAGGATGTAACAAAAATGACTTTTTGGCGGGCATTCAGGGGTTTGTTCCTTTGGGCATACTGAGCCCAAATCCCAAATATGAGCTCGATTGGACGTAACAGGAGCTGGCGCTCCGCCCTTCAATTTTAAATGGGATTTAACCTGTAAAAAAAGATTTTTTCAAAAATGTCAATTTTTGAGGCATTTTGGCCACTGAAGCGTTTACCAAAAACATCACTGGCATGTAGGCCAGATCCTTGCGCATCTTTTGGTATATATAACATTGAAGTTTTGAGCATCCTGGAGTTCGGTACAGACCTTCAAAGTTTGGCATTTTTTCGAAAAATCGGTCCCAGCAAAATCAAATGGCGTCTCGGGCGTCGCGAGACGCGACGCATATCTTTTTTGCCGGGGCCGGTTTTTCGAAAAAATGCCAAACTTTGAAGGTCTGTACCGAGCTCCAGGGTGCTCCAAACTTCGATGAGAAAAAGTGGAAAACGTGGTCTAAAAATAGCGACGCCATCCCCCTATGGGAAACCTACTTAACCGAAATGTCAAGCTCATATATGCGTTTATCCTTTACAATCCTCATCGGTCTGATGGCCGAGCGGGCTAAGGCGCCAGTCCTTACTTTTGGTGCTGGGTTTGAATCCCGTCGGTTGCAACTATTTTTTTTTGTATTTACAAAAATTGTACATGCGGTGTGTAGTATCAAGTGTCTTTTTTGACGAAGGTGATGTGCATGCTTTTGCATGCGATTTTATCATCGGATTTTTTGCTGTGTAGGGCGTCGCGAGGCGCGACGCATATCTTTTTTGCAGGGTTTATTTAAAAAAAAAAGTCAAACTTTCTAGGTCTGTACCGAGCTCCAGGGTGCTCTAAATTTCAATGTTATATATACCAAAAGATACGCAAGGATCTGGCCTACATGCCAATGATGTTGAAAATAAACGCTTCAGTGGCCAAAATGCCCACCGGAACAAACCCTTGAATGCCCGCCAAAAAATTATTTTTGTTACACTCTAATGTATAGTCCCTGTTCGTGAACTCGCTCTTAAGCAAAAAAGTTCTGTTCAGCAAAAAAAAAAATCGTGAACTAGAGAAACAATAATAGGGGGCCATCCATAAACCACGTGGACACTTTAGGGGGGGGGGGCGTATGGCGATTGTCCACGATCCATACAAAATAGATTTTTTTGTATGTACAATTGTCCACAATGAGGGGGGGGACCAGATTCCCAAAAAAAGTGTCCACGTGGTTTATGGATGGTCCCAAGTGTGAATTACCATTTAACTTTAGAAGGTTTATCAATATATTTTGAAGAAAATTTTAATTAACATACAAACGACTTGTTGTGATGAATTGTTTTTAATTCATCCCGGATCTTCAACGCCACAGCGCTGTTCTCCACGTTGTATCACGTCATTCAATCTTTTACCTGAAATAATGGTCGACCATCGCGCGGTACAAACATTAAAAAAATGATGACTGGCCCAAACCATGAAGGTTCCATTACTGCTAAATTGCTTTGTTCATTTTTTGGTTTCCCCGACGATCTACTCTCAGCAGGTTGTTGTTGATACATTACGAGATGTTCGCTGGAAATATACTCCTCAAAACAAAGGTTGGTTTTACCTTTTCAACAGTGCCGACTGGTTTCAAGTGATCTATTCAATGTTTCTTTTTGAGATTCAAGTTTGAAACAATTTTCAACGACATGCTAAAATTGTGTCCTTCCAAACAACCCAAATTCATCCTGCCATAAAATTGTGAGACCCTCGCTCAGGCCAATAAAAATACATCTCGGCGTCATTTTGGCGCCAAAATTCCGCTCACACCTGACTCTCCCATGAACAGCTCACCCAATACAAGGCCTACTGCCTCTCTACACAAAATGTAAAGTGTTTTGATTCGGAAGCGCCATTTTTTGATGTCTGTGTTTGAACTGGCGCTGCTGTACATGTTATTAACGGGGCGCACTTTAATGTTCGTGTGAGCGCCATGACGTCGTCGTCGTCGTCGTCATGTTTTTGCTTGTTATGTATGTATGCTTGGGGTGGTGTAGGCATGAATTTGGTGCTACGCACTCAAGGAAGTGTTGGGCCTAGTCACTACCAACTCATGCTGCTCTTTATACGACAACAATACAAGACTATTTAAATGTAAATTTGCTAGTGTTGTCATGCACTTTTTGTTTGTTTTGATTCACTGAAGTAATACATGAAATTTATCGCCCAATCTTAAGGAGGTATTAACCTAGATCAAGCTTTGTTTTAAACTAGACAGGACACGCACCTTTTTGTGTTTGGCGGATTGCGTGACATGATGGCAGGAAAATAGTCGAATGCAAAAAGATGTGCTTATTTGTCTAGTTTTCAAACTTAGTTTCCAGCAGTGTAATACCTCCTTTACAAAGTTTAGTCAAGAGTTGATTTTATTTTTCTATCAGTGCAGCTTCCGAAACCCAATATTTCGCAAACCATTCCAGAGATTGCATATCTCAACCAGGAACCTCTCCACCCACACTATCCCAGGATGCCCAGGGAGGATGGTGTTGGTGGTTGCGTACCGACAAAAAGGAACATCCATAACCACCACCCCCACAGAATCTGTGTGGGAGTTTGTGTGTGTAACTTATGTACAGAACAGAACGAACAATCATGCTCACTTTTTGCGAGCACACAATTTCGCCAACGTTCGTGCATACATTCAGGCGACTGCTAGGGACTGTATGGGTTTCCCCCTCCGGGAGGATCCGGAGAAGGTCCGGGACGAACCCGTCGCCCTGCATGTACTGGTGTCTGCACCGAAACGAGGAAGAGAGGAAATTACTAACGAACGAGCATGATGATGCTTTTTATTGCGAAAACTCTCATCCTGGATCGTACGACGAACTCCCCATCATCAAAGGCTTCAACATTCCACCGCCGTCGTCGTCGTCGTTGCAACGCGCGGACACTGTGAAAAAAAGCTTGAACGCAACTTGCGTGCAAGTTTAAACAACCGGTAGGCGCCACCTCTTACACATCGCTAACGAAACATGAAAATCGCGTATTTTCTTGCGAAATTTTCGTACAGTGGTCAAAATCCGGACGTAAAGGCGCTGCCGGCGGCAGCTTCAATGATAAATTGCATTCGTGATTTCGGAACACGACGACGACGACCCTCTGGAGAGATTGTGTGCGGAAGAATCGGACCAACGCGGGGAAGCGAGAGCATTATGGAAATTAATACTTGTCAGGATGCGGTACGAGCTCCTTTTTTCCCATTCAGAACCGGACCGTCCTGCTCTAATTGTATGCGTCGCGCCGTGATAGATCCTATGAATAAAATAGCATTATAACTACGCTCCTCTTTTATCCGTTGCCAGGACCCCTGAAGGTTCATTAAATTTGAATGGCGAGCTATCCTTGTGTCCGAGAAGTCCGGCTTTGTACCGTGTTCTGGTCCAACGAGTGAAATACCAAGTAATGACGACCTCGACGGGCTTTGCGATACAAAGCGATCACGTTTTTCATTATCTGGGAAGCGCCGCACGTACGACGGCGCTAGTTACTGATGGCCGCAGTCATTACTGGCCACATACAAATTTGTGGCGTTGTTCGATGTCTGGTTGAGATAACATTCCGATGGGGGTTTTGGTGGAAAATAACCTTTGGAGATAAATTTGTTAGATTGAATCGTGCGTAATCGGAATTTATGACATGCAATGTCAGAGCTACTGACAAACTTGAAAGCGTCTTGCTTCACCAACCTGGTTCAAATCCACTATCAAAATATCGTTTGCTTGAATCCCAGCTCAAATTCTGACTCTTGTGCAAGTTTTATTTCAAAACAAGACTTGAAAAGGAAAAGGTACATTGAGCCTGAAAGATCATTGTTTCCAGTTTAGGGAAAGGTGTCAATTGTTGGACTTGCTTGTGCTTTAAGGCGCCAACAAGAAAAACCTCCACAGTTAGTCATCAACTCTCCTCCGAAGCAACGTGACTTACGAAATATTTCGTGTTTTGAATGTTTAGCATTTGAGTGCTGAATCGCGTTCGTTTTACGACGACGACTGCGATATCAATAGTAGGCCGGGGTTCGTAAAATTAGTTTGTCGGGTTGATATCCCTATTTTTGGGTACAATAAGCAAAACTCAATTAAGATTTTTCATAAGAACCGTTTTATTCCAAATTTGTTTGCTGAATGTTCTCTTGCTTATTACGTTTTATTATCAGTCACAGAACTGCAATGAGCAAATGAATGTTCCATTAAATTACGTCTAACCAGCGTTGAACATGATGAACCTGTATGAACTCTCGAAATATCATCAATGAAAAAAGACATGTTTTACATTGTTTACTACAGTCGACTCTCTGGTTGTCGATCTTCTCGATATCAATATTGCCCCATGTACCGATGAATTCTTCAGTCCCTTCAAACTGCATACTTCGATTATCTTTATTCCTCGATATTTTCTCTTGCATGAAGGATCTCTTCCTCGACGGTCCCTTGGATTCTATTTGCTTTAAACATCTATTCCGGTTGTCAATAATTTCACTTTCTCATGGCTTGCATAGACATTTTTGTTTGAGAAACGAAGCTTTGAAGGGTTTTTGACATTTCTTTGTTTTTGTTTGCTGGGCGTTGCCATGATTCTCTCCCATAGCTGGTTAGCAAGAAAAAACAATTTTCAATCGAGTCTTCATTTTGCATCGTTCTATAAACTGATGCTTCTCTTCCTCGACGATCCCTTGGATATTGACAACCAGAGAGTCGACTGTAACATTAATCTGCCAAAAGTGAATTCACGCTTCGTTTTGACGTTTTCCTGTGAATGTATGAGTGAGATCGATCTAGTTCTCCCGAAAATCTTTGAGCTTTCATTTTTGATATTTCGTTTATGAGAGAAGAGCGGCTCGGTCTCTTTCGATTTACTCTCTCTGAGAATGCTAAGTGATACTAATTTTGATACAGATTATACCATTGATGGGTCTGACGTTTAACCTGTGCATGTATAAGTGAGATTGAAATATCTCTTGAAAATCTCGATCCTGATTCATAGATCATTTGTTTCTGAACCGTTAGACCTTTTACTATAGGATTTCCCATCTCGCGAAAGAGAGAAGAGAGGCTTTTCACTTCTGCTACTTCTTTCAGTGAAGGACTTTTGATGAAGATTTTTCCAAACATTGCCAACTCCGATTTCGGTTCGGATTCGGACAACACACTGAAGTCCGCGCCGTAACTAATATTTCCCTGCAATTTTGTACACCGTGTAGAGATCAAAATCGCGCTCTCATTTTCAACACACTAGTCCAACCACGTTTGCCGCACATTCTCCCATGTCTCACAACACCATTATTATTAGTTTTTCTGCGTGTGCTGACTTTATTCTTGTTTTGTGTGTACTAAGTCAGGCACGAGAATTGTATAAATTACATCAAGTTTAATACTCTCACCATGACGTTACTTTAGACTCAAATCTTGCTTCGATCCTAGTACTCGTTGAGATTTACCCAGAGTTCAACCGGTATTGGTTTGTTTTGATTCTGCGTCGCGACGCCTTTGACTGTTGAAGTATAGGCTTCTTCAGCGCCTACTAAAACAACAACAACCTCAGACTCGGCGCGTACTTTCTCACGACGGCGACGCCGCCGCCGCACACGTGGTCGTCCCCTCTAGCTGTCGGTATGGGTGTACCAAACGCACGCAGAAACATGTTGTATCTTCAACCAACATGTGTTGCGTCAAGTTGGCATGTGTGGTTGTTAAAATTTGAGGAAGAACCTGGTTTCATGAAAGAGGTTCGTAGACCAGGAGATCCCTCTTGGAGGAATTTGGGATAACTTTGAAGTCTTCACATCTTCTAACACTAGCAAAAAGTTCTTTTTCAAGTTCTAATCTCGTGATTATCACACACACACTGCAAAACGAAGGACCAGAGACATGACAGAGTAGGAGGACATCCTCTCCCTTGTCAAGGTCGTCGAGATCCTCCTCCTCCTCCTCTTGCACTGGTACGCGTGTGTTGTTGTTCCGCAGCATACCAGCATAGTGGGAATTTTTCACGGTGAGTGTGGCACGGTCCCACACACACACACACACCCTGGGTCCACACACAGACCCACGGCCGCCGCAAGAATCTGTGTGTGAAGGAGAGGATGCACACGCGGGGAGACCAAAACAAACGCGCCGATAATGATAAACAGCTGATTTTGACAGTTGGTGCTTCACATGTTGCACAACACAGCGAAGGGGTGGAACAACACTAGCACAAAAGCAATGCCTACTTGATTCGCAGGGGGGTGGTCGTGAGGTGGTGGGTTTTGGGGTTGGCGCGCACTCACACTCACTTTTCATGCTCATAATTGTGTGCTACAATGTGTGTGCGTTACATTTCTCTACGTCACACGTTATAATTTACCACTTTAGCAAAAATTTCAAAATAGAGTGAGTGAGTGTGCACAACATTTTTCACTGCACGTGAGTACAGTGCAAAAAGGAAATAATCAAAACAAACACGTGCGTACAGGAGTTGCAGCTGGCGGCACGTGTGTTTGTGCTTGGATGTTCACACTTACCACCGTTTTTTTGTTGTTGGTGCTCTATCTGTCTGGCGTTTGGTGGTGGGACCAAACCGAACTGTGTTCACTCCTCACACAACCCTTTCACTTTCATCTCGAGCGCTCTCTAATCAAAAATACACTCAATAGACGAAGAAATTTTAGTAGAAATCACAAAATTGGTCGCATCTCGGTCGCAATTGGTACATCCTTAAGTTTTACTTTTCAGCACCCCAATTCGAACAAACTTACCAAAAAAAATTATCTCATTCATATATGAACAGCCCTGCCTCATCATCAGCTCAACCTGTTTTACCACATGTTTGCTTATTTTTCTCTCTTTTTTCTTTTCCCACACCATGTATTTGATTGATTGTGTTTCCGTTTGTTGCGTCGTTTTTGTCACACCCTCAAAAACAAAACAAAAAAAAAAAAACACCACCAAATTCATCACCAAATCACGCCATCGCCATCGCCATCCACGTGTGTGTGACCCACCAACCAACCTTCCCCGGGACTTGAACCTGAATCTCTATAGATGCCATACTTGCAGCTGCCGGACGGTGCCAGTATTATCGTGCAGAAGGATGCCAAGGGGACGATCACGCACGCCAACAAGGGCGTCCGGCGGATGATCGTCGTGAACGATCCGTCCGCGCTCCAGCAGGGCGGCGCGCAGCGGTGAGTATTGAAGAGTTCGAATTTCTGTTGAGTAGTTGTTTTTGAAATTGGTTTGTTTTTGTTTTTCTTATTTGCAGCATCATCACCACCAGTGGCACAACCGTTGCACAGCATCCCGCAGCTAAGAAACATGAAGTTATAAGTGAGTACATCTTGTTAATAATAAAAAAATGTTTGACGAAGCTTAACAATGGGACCTACAAGCCGACTCGGTCCTAACCAGGTCCCAGCACCGAAAAAGACCTAATAAAAATAATTTTATGAAAAAAAAAAAAAAAAATGGGACCTACAAGGAAACTGGTTAAAACGGAAACGGGAAGTTTTACGGGGTCACTTTCACAACATAGCAAATTCAAGAACCAAAACACAACGGTCAATGAACTTTGTGCACACAGTAAAAAAAATCATGGTAAAATTTCATCTAAAAGGAGTACATCTTTTATGTCAGAAAAAAGCTTTAATTTAACCTCTAATAATGTGTAAATTTACATCTGGCAGACGCTAGGAAAAAATATCTGTAATCCCAAAAAAATATCAAAATGGCGAAAGTAATATATAGCTTACTAAGTCCGCGCCCCAACCCGCACGGCCATCTCGCCGCTGTGAAAACTGGACGATCAAAGCCAATGTACCTCTATGTGTTCCGTACATTGTATACTGTATTTACTGCATATAGGGTACATATACGATATACGAGATACGTAGAGGTACGTTGGCTTTGATAGTCCAGTTTTCACAGCGGCGAGATGGCCGTGCGGGTTTGGGCGCGGACTTAGTTAGCTAGATATTACTAACGCCGTTTTGATATTTTTTTGGGATTACATATATTTTTTCCTAGCGTCTGCCAGATGTAAGTTTACACATTATTAGAGGTAAAATTGAAGCTTTTTTTTCTGACATAAAAGATGTACTCCTTTTTAGATGAAATTTTACCATGATTTTTTTACTGTGCAGATATTGATAAAAATATATTTAAAAAAAACATACAAATTAACACACATTTTAAACATACGGCAAAGAAATACTCTGACAAAGATTGATCAAATATGATCGTAACTGAGTGGCGCAAAAAATTAGATTAGAAGAAATTAGAAGAAGTAATTTGTGTAAAACAGAAGGTATTGTTTCGATTCGCAACAGGTTGAACTACCTGTTGTTGTACTGCAATTTTTTTTCAAATTGCAAAAAAAAAGTTTCAGAAAAAAATAACTCGTTGGTTTTTTCACACAAGTCTTCATACAAATTTGGAGGCTGTTTAAAGAAAAGTGTTATGGGACCATCCATAAACCACGTGGAAACTTTAGGAAGGGGGGGGGGGGGGGTTTGGTATGGCGATTGTCCACGCTCCATTCAAAAAAGATTTTTTTTTTGTATGAACAATTGTCCACGAAGGGGGGGGGGAGGGGGGGGGTTGAGAATCCCAAAAAAGAGTCCACGTTGTTTATGGTCCCTATGTAAACTTTCGCAAATCTGTACCTAGAGAAGGAAATTTCTGATCAATTATTTTTTATCACAGAAACTCGATTTTCACAGACTTTACCCCTTTATTTTATATTTTTTTAATGTTTTAGTAGGTAATCACAAAGTGCCAACTTTTGAGCTAAATGGTATGCCGGATGTTTTGTTTGTTAGCCAATTTATGATTTTTTTTGGTAAAATAGTGTTTTTTTTTGAAAGTATACAAATTCAAAAATCATTTTTTAACTAGATTCTTACTTTATATAAAATTGTGAAAAGTGCGCAATTTTTTAAGTTAAAGCCATTTTTAGATTATTTTTTTAAAATACTGTGTTTCCTTGTTCATATTCGAAATAAATAACTAAATAAAAAGCTGAGACAATTCTGTACAATTTGCTTTTTTGGAAATTGTTGATCCGACCTTTTGTTGCTGAGATATGGCTTTGCAATGAGTGAAAACGAGTTTATGACCATCAATTTTCAATCGATGGTATTTTGGAAATCATTGTTCAGGTTTTCAATGTAAAAATTGAAACTTGTGCTCAACCTTTTGAAAAAAAAAAATTTCAGGTTTTTGAAATCACGACTTATATTTAGAAAGAGCCAAATACCGTCCAGACTCGATTATCCGAAGTTTTTTATGGGACTTCGGATAATCGAATTAGAAACCAAAACATTTTTGTTTCGTGTTTTTATTTTTTTGTTTTAGACATCAAATTTGAGTTCTGCGACCCCATTTTAGTTTAATTTGAAGAGTTTAAAAACTATTAAAAAACGTTACTTAATCCACCTTTAGGTGGTTGGTGCCTTCTAATCATTTATAGAGTGAGTCCTAATAAAAATAAGTTACGAATAAAAAAAAAACTGCCTACAGACTTTTTGTCAAGAATATACAGACCTTTAAAGAAAATGGCATCCCTCTAAACGACCATTTGAGGTTATGTTGAAAGTCACCCTTTTTGTAGTCGTCTAAATAGCTTTTTTATCATAACTTTTAAACTACTATATAAAACTGTACAATTTTCAATACCAAGCTGTAGGACCTGAAAGTTAACCGAATGGACCATATCCGGACATAATTCATTCATCCAATGCCGAGAAATTCAAATGCATATTTTTGATCAACACACACGCACAGACATTTGTTCAGAATTTGATTCTGAGTCGATAAGTATAAATTAAGTTGGTTCTAGGAGGTCAAATAGAGTTATCTAAGCCTGATTTCACGCACACTAGCTTACCATTTGTTTTTGCTGGCGGGTACAAATTTTAACCTAAAAACCCTTCGTGTACGTACACGCAATACATGCGCACGTAGATAACTCTATTAAAAAGTTCATTTTCCGAGTGATTTTATAGCCTTTTCTCAGTGAGGAAGGCAAAACAAATTGCATTTTTTCAATGTTTCATCACCGCCATTTTTGCCGCCATCTCGGATTTTTTTATCACTTAAGCGTAGTTTAGGGGTCACACTGAAGCTCGACAATAAAAAATAAGCCAACAAAAAAAAAACATTTTTCTCGTAATTCGATTATCCGAAGAGATTTTTTCCGAGGCCTTCAGATAATCGAGTCTGGACTGTAATATGATTTAAACCCTTTTGAAATTTAAGTAGTTATTGAAGAAAATGTTTGTCGATAATAACTGTAGTCGAAAAATTTAGAAATTACTAGGGGAAATTCTCCTATGTTTGGCAGGTTAAGCTCTCGCTCCTAACTCCATCCAATTTGCTGATTTTCACTATTTAAACAACTAATTTTGCAAAAAATTTGATAGAAGCTTGCTTGCTCACTTCTCATTGAGCTATTTATCACTCGATTTCAGTTGAAAACGCCTTTAAATAGCTTTAATTGAATGTCAAAGTTCTGACCTGCCAACATTAGAGGCACGCTGGAATTAGATGCTGTTCCCCTAATTTATTCAAAAACCAGATTTTTTTTCAAAACGTCGTAGCTTGGCGGCAAAATTTTGTTCCGTACTTCCTTATGGCTCAAAAATTACAGTTTTTTTTACACATAACAAAAAGGTTCTGAAATTTAGAAATACGGATTTTGGGACTTAGTTTTTTGTAAAAAAAAAGGTTTCAAATGGTTCTTATTAACACCTACAACATTGCCGAAAACATCAAATCGATCAGAAAATTTCTGTAAAGTATACAGATTTTCGAATATTTACATACCCTTTTTTTCTTCGGTCAAAGGACAGACTTTACAAAGTTTTAGCCAAATAATAATAATTTTAAAATACAAATACAATTCATTTCCGGTTTATGTGGAGACATGCTTATATGTATTACATTGAAGTTTTTTTTAAATTTAGTCAAACAATCATTTTTAAAACCAGGATAAACTCGAATCGTTTTGCACCCTCCAACAAAGTTGTAGCGATTGTTGCAAAGCTACTTTAAAACAACTTTGGAGTTTTTTTAAAGGTTCAATAAAACAAATCTCCAGTTTTTCCTTTTTAGTTGTTTTTGAATACCCCAGAATCAATGCGGTTTAAAAAACACCCAACAAGCATTGAACATTTGAAACGTAGGTTTATATGACCTTAAAAAACTCCAGAAATTTTCTCTTTGTAACACCTTTGATTATTTTGATATAACTTTGTGGAGTTATGGTCAATTGCAATGTTAATGTAAATAATTTTTGCAACATTCAAGCCCTCCAAACGGAATTTAGAGTTGGTGTTCGTTTTTCAAAGGGCAAAATAAGAAGAATTCTGTATTTTTTTTTAAATGTTTCAATAAACCTAAATTTTAGATTTTGCTTTTTGGGTGTTTTTTTAACACCCCTGACTCAAGGCGGTTTCAAAAACACCCAAAAAGCAAAAACTGGAAATTTGGTTTATTGGACCCTCCCAAAAAAAAAAGAAAAAAAAAAACTCCAGAACTGTTGTTTTTCCATAGTATATGCAAAATACAAATTTCTTGAGGAATCTAACTTTCTCAGTTCGTCTTAACTTTGAACATCTTTTTAAGTTATGACTCATCTCATGAATGTGTATGAAAGTCCGCGGAACACTAAAGTTTTTCCCTCCATTCTTTCTCAAATTTATATCCGCTTAACTTTACGCGATTAATCAAATCGCACGTCACCATGCTTCGTTGCAGCGCCGAAGTGGCCTCACAGTTGAGAGAAAAACGACCTCTTTTCCTGTTCTGGATTTTATCGCCCGAAGGTGGGGGTGAAGGTGGTCTTTTTCCTTCATTTCCGCCTCCGCCTCCGTCGCCACGTCAGTATTGATTTTCCATCGATGACGACGCCGATGCACAGACGATAAAAACTTGAACGGTACCTACAAAAAGAATAATTTGCTGGAGAAAGCTGTTCTCTGGTTGGGTGGTCATACATATTTTAAGGTCGATTTTCCTCTTTTCTGTGGGTGGCACTCGATAAGTGTTTTCGCCGTAATCGACCGAGTTTCCGGCTTTCCTTGTAGGTGCTTCCTGGGTTCTTTTGCTTTTAACGCTTTTTAAACATTTAACTGCTCTCTAGTAGCTTCTTTAGAATTGTTGTGGTTGGTTGTGTATTTTGTATTCTAAAGTGGTTTTTCTTCTCTTTTTTTTTCCTCTAACCTGCTAACAAAATAAACCAAAAACTTTCGTAAATACAACAAAACAATCACCCCGGACCATCATCAGATCAATCTAATTCCGCCCTAGCGAACGGAATCATCGACTCGAAGGCGAAAATCCTGACCACGACGTCGGGCGGCGGCGGCGGCTCGTCCGCGGCGACCGCCTTCATGTCCCCGCTCGGGCCGATCCAGCTGACGGCCGAGGAATGCAACGACATCCTGATGAAACGGGCGGCGGCGGCCGTTGCGGCCAACAATCAGCACGCCATCACCACCAACACCGAGGGGCACCATGCTGGTAAGTTAAAAGTTTTTCAAATTTATAAAATTCCAATAAAATTCAGAAATTCCAAAATTGAAAAAAGCAATTTTAAATTCTTAAATTCTTAAATTCTTAAATTCTTAAATTCTTAAATTCTTAAATTCTTAAATTCTTAAATTCTTAAATTCTTAAATTCTTAAATTCTTAAATTCTTAAATTCTTAAATTCTTAAAATCTTAAATTCTTAAATTCTTAAATTTTTAAATTCTTAAATTCTTAAATTCTTAAATTCTTAAATTCTTAAATTCTTAAATTCTTAAATTCTTAAATTCTTAAATTCTTAAATTTTTAAATTCTTAAATTCTTAAATTCTTAAATTCTTAAATTCTTAAATTCTTAAATTCTTAAATTCTTAAATTCTTAAATTCTTAAATTCTTAAATTCTTAAATTCTTAAATTCTTAAATTCTTAAATTCTTAAATTCTTAAATTCTTAAATTCTTAAATTCTTAAATTCTTAAATTCTTAAATTCTTAAATTCTTAAATTCTTAAATTCTTAAATTCTTAAATTCTTAAATTCTTAAATTCTTAAATTCTTAAATTCTTAAATTCTTAAATTCTTAAATTCTTAAATTCTTAAATTCTTAAATTCTTAAATTCTTAAATTCTTAAATTCTTAAATTCTTAAATTCTTAAATTCTTAAATTCTTAAATTCTTAAATTCTTAAATTCTTAAATTCTTAAATTCTTAAATTCTTAAATTCTTAAATTCTTAAATTCTTAAATTCTTAAATTCTTAAATTCTTAAATTCTTAAATTCTTAAATTCTTAAATTCTTAAATTCTTAAATTCTTAAATTCTTAAATTCTTAAATTCTTAAATTCTTAAATTCTTAAATTCTTAAATTCTTAAATTCTTAAATTCTTAAATTCTTAAATTCTTAAATTCTTAAATTCTTAAATTCTTAAATTCTTAAATTCTTAAATTCTTAAATTCTTAAATTCTTAAATTCTTAAATTCTTAAATTCTTAAATTCTTAAATTCTTAAATTCTTAAATTCTTAAATTCTTAAATTCTTAAATTCTTAAATTCTTAAATTCTTAAATTCTTAAATTCTTAAATTCTTAAATTCTTAAATTCTTAAATTCTTAAATTCTTAAATTCTTAAATTCTTAAATTCTTAAATTCTTAAATTCTTAAATTCTTAAATTCTTAAATTCTTAAATTCTTAAATTCTTAAATTCTTAAATTCTTAAATTCTTAAATTCTTAAATTCTTAAATTCTTAAATTCTTAAATTCTTAAATTCTTAAATTCTTAAATTCTTAAATTCTTAAATTCTTAAATTCTTAAATTCTTAAATTCTTAAATTCTTAAATTCTTAAATTCTTAAATTCTTAAATTCTTAAATTCTTAAATTCTTAAATTCTTAAATTCTTAAATTCTTAAATTCTTAAATTCTTAAATTCTTAAATTCTTAAATTCTTAAATTCTTAAATTCTTAAATTCTTAAATTCTTAAATTCTTAAATTCTTAAATTCTTAAATTCTTAAATTCTTAAATTCTTAAATTCTTAAATTCTTAAATTCTTAAATTCTTAAATTCTTAAATTCTTAAATTCTTAAATTCTTAAATTCTTAAATTCTTAAATTCTTAAATTCTTAAATTCTTAAATTCTTAAATTCTTAAATTCTTAAATTCTTAAATTCTTAAATTCTTAAATTCTTAAATTCTTAAATTCTTAAATTCTTAAATTCTTAAATTCTTAAATTCTTAAATTCTTAAATTCTTAAATTCTTAAATTCTTAAATTCTTAAATTCTTAAATTCTTAAATTCTTAAATTCTTAAATTCTTAAATTCTTAAATTCTTAAATTCTTAAATTCTTAAATTCTTAAATTCTTAAATTCTTAAATTCTTAAATTCTTAAATTCTTAAATTCTTAAATTCTTAAATTCTTAAATTCTTAAATTCTTAAATTCTTAAATTCTTAAATTCTTAAATTCTTAAATTCTTAAATTCTTAAATTCTTAAATTCTTAAATTCTTAAATTTTTAAATTCTTAAATTCTTAAATTCTTAAATTCTTAAATTCTTAAATTCTTAAATTCTTAAATTCTTAAATTCTTAAATTCTTAAATTCTTAAATTCTTAAATTCTTAAATTCTTAAATTCTTAAATTCTTAAATTCTTAAATTCTTAAATTCTTAAATTCTTAAATTCTAAATTCTTAAATTCTTAAATTCTTAAATTCTTAAATTCTTAAATTCTTAAATTCTTAAATTCTTAAATTCTTAAATTCTTAAATTCTTAAATTCTTAAATTCTTAAATTCTTAAATTCTTAAATTCTTAAATTCTTAAATTCTTAAATTCTTAAATTCTTAAATTCTTAAATTCTTAAATTTTAAATTCTTAAATTCTTAAATTCTTAAATTCTTAAATTCTTAAATTCTCAATTCTTAAATTCTTAAATTCTTAAATTCTTAAATTCCTAAATTCTTAAATTCTTAAATTCTTAAATTCTTAAATTCTTAAATTCTTAAATTCTTAAATTCTTAAATTCTTAAATTCTTAAATTCTTAAATTCTTAAATTCTTAAATTCTTAAATTCTTAAATTCTTAAATTCTTAAATTCTTAAATTCTTAAATTCTTAAATTCTTAAATTCTTAAATTCTTAAATTCTTAAATTCTTAAATTCTTAAATTCTTAAATTCTTAAATTCTTAAATTCCTAAATTCTTAAATTCTTAAATTCTTAAATTCTTAAATTCTTAAATTCTTAAATTCTTAAATTCTTAAATTCTTAAATTCTTAAATTCTTAAATTCTTAAATTCTTAAATTCTTAAATTCTTAAATTATTTAATTCTTAAATTCTTAAATTCTTAAATTCTTAAATTCTTAAATTCTTAAATTCTTAAATTCTTAAATTCTTAAATTCTTAAATTCTTAAATGCTTAAATTCTTAAATTCTTAAATTCTTAAATTCTTAAATTCTTAAATTCTTAAATTCTTAAATTCTTAAATTCTTAAATTCTTAAATTCTTAAATTCTTAAATTCTTAAATTCTTAAATTCTTAAATTCTTAAATTCTTAAATTCTTAAATTCTTAAATTCTTAAATTCTTAAAATCTTAAATTCTTAAATTCTTAAATTTTTAAATTCTTAAATTCTTAAATTCTTAAATTCTTAAATTCTTAAATTCTTAAATTCTTAAATTCTTAAATTCTTAAATTCTTAAATTCTTAAATTCTTAAATTCTTAAATTCTTAAATTTTTAAATTCTTAAATTCTTAAATTCTTAAATTCTTAAATTCTTAAATTCTTAAATTCTTAAATTCTTGAATTCTTAAATTCTTAAATTCTTAAATTCTTAAATTCTTAAATTCTTAAATTCTTAAATTCTTAAATTCTTAAATTCTTAAATTCTTAAATTCTTAAATTCTTAAATTCTTAAATTCTTAAATTCTTAAATTCTTAAATTCTTAAATTCTTAAATTCTTAAATTCTTAAATTCTTAAATTCTTAAATTCTTAAATTCTTAAATTCTTAAATTCTTAAATTCTTAAATTCTTAAATTCTTAAATTCTTAAATTCTTAAATTCTTAAATTCTTAAATTCTTAAATTCTTAAATTCTTAAATTCTTAAATTCTTAAATTCTTAAATTCTTAAATTCTTAAATTCTTAAATTCTTAAATTCTTAAATTCTTAAATTCTTAAATTCTTAAATTCTTAAATTCTTAAATTCTTAAATTCTTAAATTCTTAAATTCTTAAATTCTTAAATTCTTAAATTCTTAAATTCTTAAATTCTTAAATTCTTAAATTCTTAAATTCTTAAATTCTTAAATTCTTAAATTCTTAAATTCTTAAATTCTTAAATTCTTAAATTCTTAAATTTTTAAATTCTTAAATTCTTAAATTCTTAAATCCTTAAATTCTTAAATTCTCAATTCTTAAATTCTTAAATTCTTAAATTCTTAAATTCTTAAATTCTTAAATTCTTAAATTCTTAAATTCTTAAATTCTTAAATTCTTAAATTCTTAAATTCTTAAATTCTTAAATTCTTAAATTCTTAAATTCTTAAATTCTTAAATTCTTAAATTCTTAAACTCTTAAATTCTTAAATTCTTAAATTCTTAAATTCTTAAATTCTTAAATTCTTAAATTCTTAAATTCTTAAATTCTTAAATTCTTAAATTCTTAAATTCTTAAATTCTTAAATTCTTAAATTCTTAAATTCTTAAATTCCTAAATTCTTAAATTCTTAAATTCTTAAATTCTTAAATTCTTAAATTCTTAAATTCTTAAATTCTTAAATTCTTAAATTATTTAATTCTTAAATTCTTAAATTCTTAAATTCTTAAATTCTTAAATTCTTAAATTCTTAAATTCTTAAATTCTTAAATTCTTAAATTCTTAAATTCTTAAATTCTTAAATTCTTAAATTCTTAAATTCTTAAATTCTTAAATTCTTAAATTCTTAAATTCTTAAATTCTTAAATTCTTAAATTCTTAAATTCTTAAATCCTTAAATTCTTAAATTCTTAAATTCTTAAATTCTTAAATTCTTAAATTCTTAAATTCTTAAATTCTTAAATTCTTAAATTCTTAAATTCTTAAATTCTTAAATTCTTAAATTCTTAAATTCTTAAATTCTTAAATTCTTAAATTCTTAAATTCTTAAATTCTTAAATTCTTAAATTCTTAAATTCTTAAATTCTTAAATTCTTAAATTCTTAAATTCTTAAATTCTTAAATTCTTAAATTCTTAAATTCTTAAATTCTTAAATTCTTAAATTCTTAAATTCTTAAATTCTTAAATTCTTAAATTCTTAAATTCTTAAATTCTTAAATTCTTATATTCTTATATTCTTAAATTCTTAAATTCTTAAATTCTTAAATTCTTAAATTCTTAAATTCTTAAATTCTTAAATTCTATATTTCTAATATTCTTAAATTCTTAAATTCTTAAATTCTTAAATTCTTAAATTCTTAAATTCTTAAATTCTTAAATTCTTAAATTCTTAAATTCTTAAATTCTTAAATTCTTAAATTCTTAAATTCTTAAATTCTTAAATTCTTAAATTCTTAAATTCTTAAATTCTTAAATTCTTAAATTCTTAAATTCTTAAATTCTTAAATTCTTAAATTCTTAAATTCTTAAATTCTTAAATTCTTAAATTCTTAAATTCTTAAATTCTTAAATTCTTAAATTCTTAAATTCTTAAATTCTTAAATTCTTAAATTCTTAAATTCTTAAATTCTTAAATTCTTAAATTCTTAAATTCTTAAATTCTTAAATTCTTAAATTCTTAAATTCTTAAATTCTTAAATTCTTAAATTCTTAAATTCTTAAATTCTTAAATTCTTAAATTCTTAAATTCTTAAATTCTTAAATTCTTAAATTCTTAAATTCTTAAATTCTTAAATTCTTAAATTCTAAAATTCTAAAATTCTAAAATTCTAAAATTCTAAAATTCTTATTTTCTTAAATTCTTAAATTCTTAAATTCTTAAATTCTTAAATTCTTAAATTCTTAAATTCTTAAATTCTTAAATTTTAAAATGCCAAAGCTAAAGTACTGAAAATAAAATAATGTGAAATAAAATTCTAAAACTCTAAAGTAAAAAATTGCCAAAATTTAGAAATTTGGCCATTCTTAATCTCAAAAATTCTGATATTCTAATGTTTAGAAACTCAGCAATTTAGAAATTCGAATATTCAAAAAATCAGAAATGGGGAATTGCTGAAATTCTGAAATGCTTCGGGAATGCTGTAATTTAGAAAAAAAAAAAGTTAATTCAGAAATTTTTAATTTTGGAAATTTGGAAATTCAAAAATTCGTATGTTCAATAATTTGAAAATAACGAAATACAGAAATTAAAAATTAAAAAAATCAGGAGTTCAGAAATTTAAAAATTCTGAAATTTAGAAATTCCAAAATTCTGAAAATCATAAATTTACAAATTCAGAAATTTAGAAAATTTAGAAATTTAGCAATTCAAATATTCAGAAATTTAGAAATTCGGCTTACTTAACCAAAACGTCATTCTGGACAATAGTGGTGCCCGCCACGTCAGAATGCAGTTCTTAGAAATTTTAAACGAGCTTCTGTTAATAAAACATTGATGTTACTTTCACAGCCATCGCCGTCCAGGTCCAGAAGGTGATCCAGGGCCTCGAGGAGGGCGAAGACTCGCAGGCCACCACCTCGACACACCAGCTCAAGATCGAACCCACGCTGAGCATCTCGCCCAAGCTCGAGGCGGTCGAAATTGACTACGTAAGTTGTTTCCCAAAGGAATTCAAGATTTCGGAACTGATTTTCCCGTTTTCATCCCGCAGAATGAGTACGTCCAGCAGGAGTCGGACACGCCCACGCCGAACGTGGTCCCGAAGGAGCGGCCGTACTCGTGCGACCAGTGTGGCAAATCGTTCCTGCTGAAGCACCACCTGACGACCCACGCCCGGGTTCACACCGGTAAGTTGCAGCACGCGCTGGGCGGCCTTCCGTCGAACATCGTCGTCCCGTCCGGTCGTTAGTAGCAGCAGGTATCTAATCGAGCCCGTCGTCTCTTCCCAATTGTAGGTGAACGACCGCACGTGTGCGTCCACTGTGGCAAAGATTTTGCCCACAAGCACTGCTTGAACACCCATCTGCTGTTGCACTCGACGGATCGTCCGTATCAGTGCCAGGAGTGCAAGAAGAGCTTCACGCTGAAGCATCACCTGTTGACGCACTCGCGCGTCCACAGCCGGGAGCGGCCCTTTGTCTGTCAGGAGTGTGGCCGTTCGTTCCCGTTGAAGCGTCACCTGGTCACGCACAGCAAGTTCCACGCCGGAGAGCGTCCGTACGTGTGCGAGGACTGCGGCGAGAGTTTTGCCCAGAAGGAGCACCTGGTGATGCACTCGCGGTTCCACGGGTCGGTCAATCCGTTCGTGTGTCCCGATTGTGGGGCTACGTTCCCGCGCAAGTTCCAGCTGGTGAACCACGGCAAGCTGCACGGGCGCATTCCGCACTCGTGTACGCTGTGCGGTAAGGAGTTCCTGCAGAAGAGGACGCTGGCGGCGCACATGAGAATCCACACCGGCGACCAGCCGTTCCCGTGCATCGCGTGCGGCGAAGGCTTCCGCACCAAGTCCGAGCTGAACGCGCACAACCGGTTAACGCACGGCGGCGTCAACCCGAACTCGTCCAACACGACCATCATCACCACCAACACCGTGGTCACGACAAACGCCCAGCAGCAGCAGCAGCAGGCCCAACAACAGGCCGCCGCCCAGCAGGCAGCTCAGCAGCAAGCCGCCGCCCAGCAGGCCGCCCAACAGCAGGCTCAACAGCAAGCCCAACAGCAGGCCCAACAACAAGCGCAACAGCAGGCCCAGCAGCAGCACATCGAGGTGCAGCAGATTCAGCAGCACCACCAGCAGCAACAGCAGGTGCAGGACGTCAACACCGGCAACATCATCACGACCATCTCGACCGGCCAGAGCTCGCCGGAGACGTCGCCGCGGCCACAGTACGCGTGCCGCGAGTGTGGCAGTGCCTTCAACAGCCGGGAAGCGTTGGCGCTTCACCTGCGGCTGCACACCGGCGACAAGAGCCTGATGACGGACCTGTGCGCGCTGACCGCGGCCATCCCCGGCCATCTGTTCCCGGCCGTCAACCAAGGTACGGCAGATGAAGTGTACTTAGAGCACTGGAAGGACGCACGCTCGTTCTGTTTGAGTTCATTTGAGTTGTAGCATATTTCATTTGGTTTTATGATTTTTATATTTTTTTTATGATTTTGTAGCTTCCATGACGCCAGGGTAGTTCTGTAGAAAAAACGCATTTTTTTTAATTGGATGAAACTTTGTGAACGCTTTCTTTAGTGATGAAAGAAATTTTTCAGCTTCATATTTCATTGTAATAGAAAATCGAGATAGAAAATTTACTACACTCAGGTATTTTTGACTTTTTAAATTTTCTTTGTTATTCTGGTCATGCCAATGGCATAACCACCAGCAACTCTTTTCAATTTGGGGCTTAAATCAACCTTGATATATTTAAAGAACAGTGAATGTTCATGAGGTCGATTTGAGCTCTAAATAAAAAAAAGAGTTGCTGGTGGTTATGTCTTTGACATGACCAGAATAACAAGGAAAATTTACGAAAGTATCCAAAGTATTCAGTATTCTTAAGCTTTGGGTAACTTTTCCACAAAAAATGCAGACCGTGGACTACTGAAACCGCAAAAGAAGATACCAGACTAGAGGAATGGAACGACCCTAAGCATGAAAACACGGACACGGATAGGAACATGGAATGTACTGACGGTTGCCCAGTTGGGTAAGTTGGAAACGCTAGGAAGAGAGATGTAGCTCGAGTTATGCTGGAAATCTTGGGACTCAGCAAAGTCCGTTGGCCGAACTCAGCAGAATATACGTCTACCGGACAGGCTCTGATGTTCTTTGACTTGCGAAGCAAAAACGCTCAACGTATCAATCGGGTACGGGGAGTCCGAACGTGGAAGCCGGTAAGTGAGCGGATAATCGTGGCCAGGTTCAGGACGCCGGTTGGGAACCAAACCTTTGTTCAAGTTTACGGGCCAATCGACGTTGCCGAAGGAGAAGGAGGAGTTTTACAGCCAGCTAAGTGGGAAGTGTTGAGTTATGAGTTATTCCAAGAGTAGTACCTACACATAAAATGAGTAAACCAAGTTCAGCGTGTAAGCGGAGAGAACTGTCAGATGAACGAACAGACAGGAGCGAGAGAGCAAATGTCAAACGAAATTGGATCGCAGTATGGAGCGGACGTGCTGACCGGAGCGGACGTGCTGACCGGAGTGAAGATTCCACAGGTTGACAACATCCCTAAAGGTGATATCCGGCACTCGACTACCTACAGCTTCGAGAGGCAACGTTGCGTGCCTTGAGTTGTTTGACGGATGGAGGTGGAAGAGACCTCCGAGACGGATGATTTTCAGCTCATCCCCGGAAATCGGAAGCGGAAGAAGTCCCCTGAGGTCACCGGAGCTGTCGTCGGAGAAGGAAAAGGGGAGAATAATCTTCTCAACAACAACAAAAACAACAATGGTAACCCAGCCGGGAAAGAAGGCGTCCCGCCCGTTCCAATGGTTCCAATCTGGGTGCTGAAAAGACAGAATGCGTAACGTAATTTTCGAATGCTCCCTACTGCTAATCACTACTACAACTGCACCACAGCTGTAAACATAAACAAGGTAGAAGGCTATGTTCAAGCTCAAGCGTGACATATTGTTTGCTGCTGAAATGACTTGTTTTGAAACATTTTGGATCTTTTGAGTTTTTGCTGAAACATTAAGTGCTTCGCGCTTTTTTTGTTCGTAGAATAAACGATGGGCGGCCAAAAGAGTTCTGTTTTGTTTTCCACGTGACGAAAAATTGCGTCAGAAGTGGGTGAAATTTTGTGAATCAGAAGAGGAACCGAATGAAAGTTCCGAGATTATGTATCTTTGATGCGCAGTGATAATATCGGAGTAAGATTATTCAATATTATTTGGCAGGTGCCATTCATAATTTTTGAAAATCCGTCGCTAAAATTTTAAAATTATTATTGAAATGTTAGCGACGAATTATGCCAATCTTGATTTCAACCCTCTTCTTAAGATTTGTTGACTTTGAATATCTCAAATATAAATTAATTATAAAATCAAAATAAATTATAGATCGATTACAATACTTCCCACTTCATGGTATCATTTTGCGAACAGTAAATTGGTTCCGCTTTGGCAGTTCTAAATTGAGGCCGCTTTGCGAACCACTATTCTGCACCCAGGTTCCAATGGCCAAGAAAACCACCACCTCTGGTGGTAAAGAATACGAGCTACGTCAAGCTGAGGAGTGTAATGTCTTCGTGCACAACCAAGCCAACTTACAAGCTGACTCCGTTCGAGATCAAATCTCCCAGGAGTGTTTTGAAACCGTGAGGGCTCACTTGATTGCGAACAAAGTGGGGTTCTATACCCACGAGAAACGAAGCGAGCGGCAACTCCGCGTCGTCGTCAGAGGACTTGCACCGGCTTCACCTGAATACGTCTAGAAGAATCTCAAGGAATAGCAAAACCTGGATGCTGTGGAGGTGCACGTCATCAGGAGAAAAGGAGAGTTCGCCTCTTCCAACCTAAAGCAACTTAGTGAAATCAAGCGCTTGAGAAGATTTCACATCCGGTGGGAGGCCTACCGGAAAAAGCGACCAAACGTGACCCAGTGCAGGAACTGCTTGCAGCTGGGTCATGGAACCACGAACTGTCACCTCAAGGGGAGGTGCACTATCTGTGGGGGTCTCCACAAGACGGACGAGTGCGAAGTCCAGGAAGCCCAGCCGAAGCGGTATGCCAACTGCTCTCAAGCCCACGAAGCCACGGACCGCAGCTGCCCCAGGCGTGCGGATTTCATCCAGCGGCGACAGCAAGCATCGGAACCAAAACCGTTGGTACGGAAGGCGGTGAAGCAGATACCAGCAGTATCGGCGTTCACGCCGGCAGAGTTCCCGCCGCTGCCGGGCGCAGTTCTGGACGGAAAATCGAAGGATCGCCCTCGACCCGCAGGAAGCAGTGGTTCCCGAGACGGTGGAGCTACGGAGGAGGAAGCCGGGGAGGTGCTCTACAGTTCGGCTGAGCTGTGGGGCATTTTCTCCGAGTACATCGGCAGGTTCAAAACCTGCAAGACCCGCTTGGACCAAGTAACCCTCGTCAGTTACATGATCTCGAAGTACGGAGGATAAGGAGATGTTTTTGTTCTTGTTATATGTTAGTTGTTTACCGATCCTTGGTCCTAACCTGGTCACAGCACCTAAAATGACCTAATAAAAATAAGTTAAGAATAAAAAAAATGCTGACATGTGCCTCCTCTATGATATCTCGCGACGCTTGTGTGATGCCAGGACGAAAACAAGCATTCCGGTTAAGAACAGTAGTGGTTAACACTAGTTTACCTACGCTGAGCGAGATTGAGGTAGTCTGGAAAGCGCCAGGGATAGCCGGCTGTTAGGACAACAAAATGATAGATCGATTGGGTCTCTAGACAATAACCTTTCAACAAACCTCTTTAAATTGCTGGTTTTCAAAATTGTTAGGGAGATTAAGGAACGCGTACACAAAGTTTCATCCGATTTGACAAACATGGAAATTTAGGGTTTTCCTTTTTTTCTAGATCCATTCCCCATCTTAGGTTTAGAGTTTCTCTTATGATTTGTAGTTCATTTAACATCAGTAGTTTGTGCTTTTATTATGATTTTGTAACATAAATTATTTTCTTAATACATGACGATTTCTTCATTCTCATAATTTTTGTTTCTTTTTCTCAATTTTCATGTTGCACACACGCACACACTATCCAAAAACCAACACAACTCACCTAATCGTTTGTGCTTCCTGACGCTTCTTACGTTACCCTCACACACGCACCCACATCTAACAACTTAATGAAAAAAAATCTGCATTCTAATAACCATTAGAATATTCATTAATAGGAGGTGGCACGACGGTGGTCACAACCAACCCTGTAATGCAATCGTCTCCCGTTCCAGTACAAATAATCACCTCCTCCGGCCAGGTGGTTCAGCAAACCATCCAGCCGCAGAGCCCACCCCAACAGCAGGTTCAGCACCACCAACAGGTGCAGCAGCAGCAGCAAACCCACCAAGTTCAGGTGGTTCAGCAGCAGCAGCAACAAACCCAACAGGTCCAGCAACAGGTTCAGCAGCACCAGCAAACCGTAGTGGTGGCGCAGGCCAAGCCCAAGTCCCACTACTGTGGCCACTGCGGCAAGGGCTTCGCCGCCAAGCACGGGCTGCTGCTGCACAACCGACGCCACCCGAACGGAGGCTGCACCGTGCGGACGCACGTGTGCGAGTGCGGTAAGGCGTTCTTCCAGAAGAACCACCTGATGCTGCACCAGCGTCAACATCTGGAGCAGAACCAACGCGGGGGTGGTGGCGGCGCAGCCGCCCAGCAACAGCAGCAGGGACAGCAGCTTGTTGTGGTGAGAACGGCTTGAAAAACTGATTCAAACCCAGAGTTATCTAAACCCCCTTAAATTTTGTAGATCCAACAAACCAACCAGGAAGCGCTGGTCCAGCAGCAGCAGCAACAGCAAGCCCAGCAGCAAGCGCAGCAGCAGGCCCAACAGCAGGCACAGCAGCAAGCCGCCCAGCAGCAGCACCAACTGCAGCAGCAACAGGCGCAACAGCAAGCCCAACAGCAGCAGCAGCAGCAGCAGAACCAGAACAACCAGCATGCGATGCGCAACCTGGTGATCGCCAACCAGCCCGTGCAGGTACAATATGTAAAGTCATTTTAAGCTTCTCCTAAAACCCTTCCCCCCGTTTTCGAGTGTGAAACTGTGAAATGAACGTGTTTTGGATATTTTGAAGGCTTGAGTAGCGCGGTTTTCGACGCCGGTAGATTGTAGCTCGACATTGTGAAGTAGATATTTGGTTGGTTTTCACCAGCAACAGAAAAAAAAGTATTGAAAACGGTATGGTTATATGTAAATGTTTAGAATGCAAAGTTTGTGATAGCGCAAGATATTCTCAAAAATGTTAGTTTTTAAATGGCTCAGGAAAATCTTACAAAAATGCGCTTCCCGATCACCGACGTGAATGTCGACTATCGTGAACGTGTAATATGTCTTCGACCAACAGGCGTAAAAGCAACTCTTTAAAATACTCCTGCATGACACTTGGTTAAATAGTGACTTTCGGTGTATTCATTGCATTCTTCGCGTTCTGTTCTCCCTTGCTCCCGGCTTCGAAGACTCCTTTGCTGCGGTTTTCTGCACTTACGCCAAAATGATGCTTGTTAGTTTCCAAGCTTATGGAGCATCAATACTTCGTGGAACATCCCGATATCAGGAGCTGAAGCTGAATCATCAGATCATCCAAGCGTTTTGAATGGTATTGCCACTTCTTCAGCACAAAGACAGAGCATGATGGTAGACTGAAGTGTGCTTCGTTGGCCAGCACAGCCTTCGGGTTTTCCGTCAATCGAGTGGACTTTATTCGTAAATTTTTCCCCATTTTTCCATCCGGATACAGGCGAAACATGACTTTAGTACATGGAATAATGTAAGGTCTTTTAAATTCCTCTTCCACTCCGAACTTCTACCGCATGCTGGACTACGCATCCCAACGTCCCTTTTCGGAGCGAGAGTAGGTTCTCCGCCAGCATGATTGTGCCTGCCTTTATCAGGTTCCAGAATAATCCCGCACCCAACTATCGGGCCTGCTGCATTGAACTTTGTGTCGGCGAGCTTAACGCTCGGCGGAAGGTTCCCGCTCGTGATGTCGATCGATTCCGGCGGTAGGTCACCAACTTTACTCGGAGTGACTAACAGCCCCAGCTCGGTCGTTGAGCCTTCTTTACTTTTTCACTTTCATCAAGATACATTTCTGTCAGGTTGTTAGATGACACATGAGCAGTTCTCTAGGATTTCGGTCATTCGATTTTTTTTTTGTATTTTTTAATCCGACTGAAACTTTTTTGGTGCCTTCGGTATGCCCAAAGAAGCCATTTTGCATCATTAGTTTGTCCATATAATTTTCCGTACAAATTTGGCAGCTGTCCATACAAAAATGATATGTGAAAATTCAAAAATCTGTATCTTTTGAAGGAATTTTTTGATCGATTTGGTTTCTTCGGCAAAGTTGTAGGTATGGACACGGACTACACTGGAAAAAAATAATACACGGTAAAAAAAATTTGGTGATTTTTTTATTTAACTTTTTATCACTAAAACTTGATTTACAAAAAAACACTATTTTTAATTTTTTTTATTTTTTGATATGTTTTAGAGGACATAAAATGCCAACTTTTCAGAAATTTCCAGGCTGTGCAAAAAATCTTTGACCGAGTTATGAATTTTTTAAACAATACTGATTTTTTCAAAAAATCGAAATTTTGGTCGCAAAAATTTTTCAACTTCATTTTTCGATGTAAAATTGAATTTGCAATCAAAAAGTACTTTAATGAAATTTTGATAAAGTGCATCGTTTTCAAGTTAAAGCCATTTTGATGTAACTTTTTTCAAAATAGTCGCAGTTTTCCATTTTTTAAATTAGTGCACATGTTTGCCCACTTTTGAAAAAAATATTTTTTAAAAGCTGAGAAAATTCTCTATATTTTGCTTCTTCGGACTTTGTTGATACGACCTTTAGTTGCTGAGATATTGCAGTGCAAAGGTTTAAAAACAGGAAAATTGATGTTTTCTAAGTCTCATCCAAACAGCCCACCATTTTTCAATGTCGATATCTCAGCAACTAATGGTCCGATTTTCAATGTTAAAATATGAAACATTTGTGAAATTTTCCGATTTTTTCGAAAACAATATTTTCAAAATTTTCAAATCAAGACTAACATTTTAAAAGGGCGTAATATTGAATGTTTGGCCTTTTTGAAATGTTAGTCTTGATTTGAAAATTTAGAAAATATTGTTTTCGAAAAGATCGGAAAATTTCACAAATGTTTCATATATTAACATTGAAAATCGGACCGTTAGTTGCTGAGATATCGACATTGAAAAATGGTGGGCTGTTTGGATGAGACTTAGAAAACATCAATTTTCCTGTTTTTTAAACTTTGCATTGCAATATCTCAGCAACTAAAGGTCTTCCCTGGGCCTTGTAAAGTCAAGGGGCATGATTTGATCCTAGTGCATTAGTTAAAATTTGGGTATAAATTCTTTTTTATAAGCACTATGGACACCACTTCATGCTACGAGAACTCGCTTTGCCGCAGCCCCAGGGCTTAAGCGTTGACCGATAAGCTGTCTTCGTGAACCAGGTAGTTCTCCGATAGTGAAAATATCACAATTGCACAAGACACCGCTGCCTCTGTGACTTTTTCACTATCACAATGTGGGTATTAGGTTGGGACCTAGGATAGTACAATTGAGTTGTTGCTTAGCATTAGCATTTAAAATAAATCTGTATCCTTTCCAAATCTATTTGATGTTAAAATTAGTTGCAATTGTTAACGCTGTCAATAAACTTTGATTGATGTAGAATACTAGGTATTCTTTTATGTCAAATTGTCCATAGAGTCTCGATCAATCAATAATGTAATGATATCGGACAAAATTCGTTGATCTGTTGAACTAACGGTTTTCGGATTATGGTTGTATCGACCATTGTTGCGAATCGAGGAACTACGGATCTTTTGACGTAAATGGTCATTTCTTTTTCAAATCGCGATTTCTATCCTATTTGTATATCAGTTCATAATTTTTTATTGTTTTTGATAGAAGTAGTACTACAACAGTTAAAGGAACGTTTACTTTTGAACATTAAGTTTAGAGGATTTTAGATTAAAGTTTAGATTTTCAATCCAAAGTAGTTAGCAAATGAATATTTGGACTTAAATGAATAATTGAATGAGTTGGACTTATGAATAACATACAACTGTGCATTTATTCTAGAGTCAGATCCAAACAGCGTCAGTGTTTATTTGGTCGAAGTGTACTAATTCATTGGCAGATCTGATTCTAGTTGTAATGTACGACAAGACTACTGACGGACGTGACAGGACGAGGGCCCAGTTTAGAGGTTTCAACATCAACGATGTGCGGCTGGACCACCCTCCCAAAAAAAAAAAAAAAAAAAAAATATCTCAGCAACTAAAGGTCGTATCATCAAAGTCCAAACAAGCAAAATATAGATAATTTTCTTAGCTTTTCAAACATATTTTTTTGAAAAGTGGGCAAACATGTGCACTAATTTAAAAAAATGAAAAACTGCGACTATTTTGAAAAAAGTTACATCAAAATGGCTATAACTTAAAAACGATGCACTTTATCAAAATTTCAGTAAAGTACTTTTTGATTGCAAATTCAATTTTACATCGAAAAACGAAGTTTAAAAATTTTTGCGACCAAAACTTCGATTTTTTGAAAAAATCAGTATTGATTAAAAAATTTATAACTCGGTCAATGATTTTTTGCACAACCTGGAAATTTCTGAAAAGTTGGCATTTTATGTCCTCTAAAACAAATAAAAAAATAAAAAAATATAAAAATAGTGTTTTTTTGCAAATCAAGTTTTAGTGATAAAAAGTTAAATAAAAAAATCACCAAATTTTTTTACCGTGTATTATTTTTTTCCAGAGTAGTCCGTATCCATACCTACAACTTTGCCGAAGACACCAAATCGATCAAAAAATTCCTTCAAAAGATACAGATTTTTGAATTTTCACATATCATTTTTGTATGGACAGCTGCCAAATTTGTATGGAAAATTATATGGACAAACTAATGATGCAAAATGGCTTCTTTGGGCATACCGAAGGCACCAAAAAAGTTTCAGTCGGATTAAAAAATACAAAAATTAAAATCAAAGAAAAAAGACCGTTTCCGTGGAGAACTGCTCACATGTCAAAGTGACAGTGTTTATTTAGGTTTCAGTGGCGGGTACACCACAGTCGGCACGCTCCGTTATGTTGAGTTGAGGTTGAGGAACCGTTCGGTTCCTTCGGTATAGTCTCCATCAGGAGACTGTACTTCTCATTCACGGATTTTCTCTTGAAGTGGTCGCACCTTTCAAGTTTTAGAAGATGTCTGTTCAGGTTGAAGGCTTTATTGAGAATGATCCTCAAGCTTAGTCATAGCTTACTTAGTCGAAGGCGTGGCCTTTTTCGAGAATGTTTGACCCCTCCCTATCCCCCATGGTTTTTCGTGGTTCGAAGTTCGATTATTCGAAGGTTTGTATGGGACTTCAGATAATCAAATCACGTACAATTTTTTTTCGTATTTTTTTTTTCTTACTTCAAACATTAAATGCGAATTCTGCGACCCCATTTTCAAATTTGAATGGTAAAATTTAAAAATGCATTTTTTTCAATATTTCATCATCTTTTTTTAGCCATCACCTTAGATTTATATTGAGAAGATTTTTTTTTTCGAGATTCGATTATCTGCAGTGACAATTTGTCAAGTCATACGGATAATTGAGTCTGGACTGTACATTAATTAATCAATTGTGCTTTTAAATAGGGTATTTGTTCCTATTTTGGGCCTAGTACCTATTTTGGGTCTACGAAACTTAGTTCAACGAAATTAAGCATTTCACCAAATCTGGCAGGGATCTGCCACTTGAGAATGATTCGTGCTGTAATTATCTTCAAGAGTAATTCACTTTTTCCTCTTAAAGAAGGCTGGTACAAATATAAAATTTTTTGTCACCCCCCCCCCCCCCCCCCCCCTTCAAAATTGGCCCGAAAAATCAGGGGGCAAAAAAAATATTTTTGCGATAAACTTTTCAATGAAAATTAAAGTGCAACCAGCTGAAATCAAATTAAAATACATTCTCCTGCGTTTAAAATCATTTTTAGCATATTTGGGTTTATTAAAAAATCTTAAGATTTTTTGAAAATTTTCGATGCAAAATCTTTTTTTTGATAGAATTTTTGTGTTATCGTCGCTTGTGTGCTATCTTGTGACACGTCTGCTGTAAAAATATAGGACGTGTCACAAGATAGCACACAAGCGACGTTATGGTGATGACTTTTCAGAAAAAATTTTCACACTAGACAAAAATTCGTTATTTTAAGCATGCACGGACAAATTGTCTAAGGATATGATTTGAAAAACGTATTTTCTTTTAAATTGAATTTGCTATTGAAACGCAGTTTCGATAAATTTTTAAAATGTTAAATTTGGCAAATGATTTATGTTTTTTTTTTTATTGTAAAAATAAATGTTTGATCCTACTTTTGGTTGCTGAGATATGAATATTGAAAAAAAAAATGAAATATTTGTTTTTATTTTCTTATTCAACGATATTATCAAGGTTTTTAAGCGAAAATGGCGTTCGAGAGGTGAACGCCCGAAATGTCAAAATCACGCAGTGGTACCAACATTACGAAAAAAGTGTGCCATGGCATGACAGCCACATTTTTTTCTAATGTTGGTGTTACTGCGCGATTTTGACATTTCGGACGTTCACCATTCGAACGCCATCTTCGCTTAAAAACCTGGATAGAAATTATTGATTTATATTATTCTTCAACCGCATTATATTGAAATTGATTTACGAATAGGTATCGGCATTTGAAAATAGAGTTTTGTTTGGTTGACACCTTAAAACTTCAATTTAGTTTTTGTGTATTTCGAGTGATTTAATTTCAGGTTTGAAAATACCAATCTTCAGTGTTCCTTAGATAATGTTATAGGAAATTTTCTCAGCCTAAAGAAAAACATTTTCTGTTAAGGGCTGTTTTTTTTAAATTAAAAATATGATAAAGAAACCGATAAAGATATCGACATTATAAATTGGAGGGTTGTTTGGGTAAGACTTATAAAACAAAAATTTCCCTGTTTCTTTTTCTTTAAGCCGCTGTATCTCAGCAACCAGCGGTCCAATCTTCAATGTCTCTTAGACAATTTTATAGCAAATTTTCTGAACTATGTATTTGAAAAAAATAAATGGTCACTCATGGTCACTATTTTTAAAATTCGAAAAACTGCAAATATTTCGCTGAAATCTAACTTTCGGTGGACATAAAACGGAGCCCTATTTAAAAAAGTCTGTAAAGTAGTTTTCGATTGTAAATTCAATTTTACATACAAAAAATTTATATATGAAAAGATTTTGATTTTTTTTTCAAAAAATCTCTGTTAAAAAATTATATTTCGGCGGCAGAATTGTTGACCATACTTCTCTATAGCTCAAAAGTTGCGGGTTTTGGTCATCTAAAATATATCAAAAAATCTCGAAAATAAAAAAATGTATTTTCGCAAATTGAGTTTTTGTCGCCAACTTTTTTTCCGTGTGCCTGTTTTTTCTGGATATTCCTCTACAATAACTTTGCCGAAGACAACAAATTGATTAGAAAATTCATTCAAAAGTTAAAGGTTTTCGAATATTTACGTACCATTTTTGTATGGACAGCTGCCAAAACTGTATGGAGACTTGTATGGGTGTTCCAATGACACAAAATAGCTTCTTTGGTTATAGGAAAGGCTCCAACAAAGTTTGAGCTAAATCAAAAAATTCAAATAAAATACATTTCCGGTTTTGGTAGAGAATTGCTCATATTTGGAATCGATGGAAAAAGTTTCATCCAATTCTAAATAGATGAAAATTACAAAAGGGAACAAATTTTCGAATGCCTGAAGAATTGTTCTACTGTACTTAGTTTGAAAGTATCTAGCCATGAATGCCGGTAGTATTTAGCAAGTGTGCCCTCCCCAACCACAAACAAAACCTTTGAACCCCAACCGAACCCCCCGAACTAAAGAAAAACTTCTCTCCCTCTCGGCCAGGTGCAGGTCCTCGAGAGCAACACCGCCCAGGTCATCAAGTACGAGATCATCCACGACTCGTCCCGGCAGTCGAACGTCGAGTGAGAGGAGGCGATGCTCCGTATTACCAAGCCGGACGGTACGGAGGAAATGAAGAAGGTGTTTATCCTGAAGAACGAGGTCGGATGAAACATGCTGCAGAGTGCGACGGCGACGACGGCGGGTAGTGCTGCTGGGGAAGAGTTTGCGCATCAACAGCAGCAGCTGGTGATGGGGGAGATTTTGGATGGGCAGCCGGAGGCCGCCACAGACAATCATCACAACTATGCGGCGGCCAACGCGATCGTGGTCAGCGAGGGTGGTAGCGAACACTATCAGCAGCATCTCTACCATCATCAACAACAGCAGGCTGCCGGGGAGTACCAACCGTCGATCAAAAACGAAGCCTTGTAATTATTTCAGTTTTGATTTCAACAAAAAGCCCTCGTAATTTGGACGAAACTTTAGGTTTACACAAACACACACACAAGCAGTTTATCATTTTAAGTCAGAATTGGAGATGTACAACAGCACTATTTTGTACAAAGAGAGGTTCGCGAGAAACAAACAAGTTTAATTTATAGCATTTTGAGCTCCTGCCGCAGGACAGGAGCCGGTTTAACAACCCCCTTACTAAAAGTGTAAAGTTGCAGAAAAGTTTTAATTTTAAGAAAGCCAGTGCTGCAGAATCACGCGCCAATCATTGAAGATGAAGAATCACCTTGCGTTACTTATTTGAGAGAGAAAGTAAGGAGAGAGAGTTTTAACATATGTTACGGTTATTTTTTTCTTTTCCACCCTCTCCCCACAAGCTGTATATAAAACCAGAGAAAAGGTAAAGCTACGTGTAGGATTGCAAGGGTCACACACACGATTGTTAAATGTATTTTTTAACTGTTAGCGCGCGACTAGAATGTAGGAAAACACACACACCAACCACCAACACAAAAACAAGCAGCTTTTGTCTGTTACAAAATCGTGAGAATCAAACAAATCTAACAAAAAACACATCAAGTTGTACATATTGAAAGAGAGAGAAAGAAAGTTGTTCTTTTCGCGGCGGCCATAATGATTTCCCACATACACACAAAAGTCTCACTAATTTGCTTAAAACAAACAAACACACAATTCTTGAAAAGAACGGGCGCAACTTTAAAGTCACTACTATTCGTTGTTTAAGGATTATTATACATTTTTTTCTTTTTTCGTGCTCTTAAGATGATGAAATTGTAACATTTTAGTTTTTAATCACAAACACAAACAAAAATTGAACGAACGCGAGAGAGAGAGATAGCTTATAAAGCTAGGCTTAGGGTAAGTGAAGAGTAACAAATCGGGCGCCCGCGCGCATATTTTTATTAACAATCGGTAGGAGAGAGTGCACCGCCAGGGTGGGTGCATTTATAGGGAGAGGAAGAAAGCGCGGCGCGAGCAAAACGTTTAGGGAGGACGAGATGAAATCTGTAAATTTTAAGGAAAAAATGTTTATTGATTATATGTAAAACCGTGGAAAAAGAGATGATTTGTGGATAATAAATATTTTAATATTCATAAAGTGAGATGTGTTTTTATTTGTGAAAGAAAGGTTATGAATAAAAAGCCTTATGAAGAAAGGTTGACTTGTTTTTTCTCTCATTTCCTGTACCTTTTCGAATCTGGTTTTTAATCGACCGGAAGTATTTTCCAGAGATTTTTGATCGTTCTTAATATAGAGGAGAAAAGCAACACGCGTCAAAATTTTGAGGCTAGGAATTTTGACAGGTATGATTTTCATAAGGTATTCGCCTCCTTTTCTCTCTCACAAAAAAACTGGGGACAAGGTAACTGTCAAACTAGGCCAACATGTTATAGTCACTCACAAAATGAACTTTGAGTGATTTGAGTTCATTTCTGACGTCACGATTTTGGCAGTATTTTGCTGCTCTGGATAAAATAGTCTTGAAATGCAGTTTTTATTTGAAAAGTATTACTCTTACTGGTGAAATAGCAAGAGAATTTCCAAATAAAGGCCTTAAAAATAGCAGGGTCGGCAGAAAAGTTGCATTTTGCATTCTATTGACAAATTACCACAAAAGTGTTCCGAATTTGTGGGTGTTCCGAATATGTGGGATGACTGTACTATGAATGTGAAAACTGTTGGCGAAGGTCACCAGGTGGGCTTTTACCTTTTTTTATGGATTTTTTTTCTTATGGTAGGTTAATCAAACGGCTCTAACTCCAGAACCATATTATGAATCTGGATGAAAATTTGGGAGGTTGTAGAGCTCGATAAATGCAATTTTTGAGATAAATAAAAGATATGAAAATGAAACATTTTGACCATATTTTCATTTGAAAACTGTGTATTTTGTTGAAAAGTCTGGCCGCATCCGAAAACAGATGGATATTTCGAAATTCGGTCTCAAAATGACCCTTTTTCAGCACACCAGCTTTCAAATGCACTTGGAACAATCAAAATCGAAAATAGCGGAGCCGAGGACTACGCGACACAAAATTTGGCAAAATTTTTACCACACACGGACATCACTCGAACTCCACGGAATTTATTTTCTCAAAATTCGAGGGTTGGAGATAGGCGAGTTCTGTCAAGGTGAATCGATAGAGCGTCGAAAATCGATGCAGTGTGATTTTTTAGCGATTTTTCGGATTAAAATTCATGCTGAATCGACATATTTACGAAGCGGGAAATGACGTCCAGCCTTAAAGTAAAACCTATACTTTTTTTTAGTAAGAAAGGCAAAAAATATCGTCAAATTTCCGAAAATCATAACCTAAATGTGACTATAACTCCAAAACAGTGCACTCTATCAAAAATCCGATAAAATACTTTTCGATGAATGGCATCATTAGTGCGGTGCCTTTGGGGACGCGCAGTCCTATTTTTTCGTGTTAATTTTCGTCTCTTTTGTGTCGCTGTTTTGTGCATGGGTTGATTGGGCATTGTTTTTTATCTTCTTCTTCTTTTTTCATTTTTTTGAGTTTTCGCGTTTGTGGCCGATGAGTTTTTTTGGTTTTGTTCTCTTTCTATAGTTTTCGATTGGAACGATCCGATTTTTTTAGACAAGCAAGTCGTATTGCTGGATTAAGTCCTTTCTATATCATCGATGATCGGAAGGCACACCGACGAATATGTTTTAAGGCTTATGATATTAAATCGTTTTCATGAATGAAGCCCTTCCTTCATCACCGTCGATCGGAAGGCACGCCGGCGAAGAATTTCTGGAGAATCGTGGTCGAATTAATAAATACTATATTCATATCTCCAGATAGTCGTGGCCGGCGTTGGTACTGATCAGCATGATAGGAACCTTTGAAAATTGCGAAGGATGATGATTGGTTCCTACTTTTCATCTGTGGTCCACGGAGCAATTGTTGGGGGTCCTGGTCACATTTATCACATTTTTGATATTTAAAAAATCAATATTTATATCTCAGATTTTGCATTATCTATGGCCCAAACGTTTTTTTTAAAGTCCCATGGAACATCTATTTTTTCAAACATAAAAAAATAACTTTTAGTGAAATAAGGAGATGGGTATTTTTTTGGAGTGCAACTACCTTTTTATCTGAATAGTCCTCTTTCGACTATTCAGAAGGAACTATGGACAAAGTTTCATCCAAATCAAGAAATACAAAGAAAAGACGATTTGCGAATATATTTATGTTTCATAAAATAAATTTAACGAAAACCCTTTGATTCGAACTATTTAAACGCAAAAATAAATAGAACAAATCAAATTTAATTTGCTCATTAATTTAAATATTATTTAAATATGATATCTTAACACAAAAAAAATCAAGCAGAGTTTTTTATTAGGACAATGAGTATGACCCGTAATAAAATTGCATGTGAAAACTTTGTCTACATTGCATACCAACCTCTTCTTTACATTGACTTGCGTACTAATATTTACTCCAATTTTAGACCATTAAATCCTCCCCTTGATGGAACGCCACTGTTTTATATTTGCATCGCAATTTTGCCATCGTTACACGAGAAAAGCTTTAGATTAGTTTCGAAATGTTTTTTTGTAAACATTCCCTTTTTAATTAATTGATGAGCCGTATATAATTAATTTATGCAAACAATGTCTAGCTTATAAATATCTACCAAGAGAACCTAAAAAAATTAAGTGGCCTAAGATGACGACTTCCAGAGTTTTTTTTGATAAGGTCCTATAAACATATAAAAGACAATAGCTTATAGGTCCTTTTCAAAAAAAAAAAAAAAAAAAAAACTCTGCACTTAAAAAAATTGAACTAAATACAGAGCATGTTAGAGTGATGGTCAATTTTCTTTGAAAATGATTGACGGCTTTACCTTAAGCCTACAAGTCTAGCAAAACAATGTTATTGGGCCAATGTCGAAATGTAAACAAAGAGTCTATCCTGCTCGCCTAAGTTGATGTTTACATTCGGAATGAGCTAGAAGTTGTTTTGATTTTTGAGACGACACAAGAAAACCCACAATCCCTATTAGATGGCTTAATTTGCAGTTTGTTTGTTTACTTTCGCATGCCTTGATAATGCACTTGCGCGAATGAGACCCCACAGTTGTACTAAAAGTGAAACAGAAACAAACCGGGGGGTAGCCCAGCAGCGTTGGAGCAAACGGGGTGGCAATAATAACAGTTTCGATCAGAGCCCCAATCATCTGTTCAACCCAGTTCAAGCAGTTGTATTGGTGCAATGTTTTGGTTTGGGGTGTATTGGTGTTATTGAGGGGTAGAGGATGCCTCACCGAAAAGGGGGTCGTTGGGGGTGTTGGAAAGGGATGTTTTTTCCTTTGAGCTGTATCCAGGATCAGATTTCCTACTACGTAGTTAATGTTTGGGCAATTTTCATTGATTTGTTTTAGGAAAGAAGGAATAGTTTTTCAACAATATGTTTGACTTTCGTTTTAATTTGATTTCAGACAGTTTTACATAAAAATAATGAACAAATGCATACTTTAGTTAAAAACAAGTAAATTTACATGGCTTTTCATGGAAGTCGGGTTTTCATAAATCAAACACAATAAATTTTTTCTTATCAAAGCAAACTTTGTGTTTGTTTTTGTTGATGATAAACACGCACACCAATGATTCATGTTCGCATTAAAACAGCCCCGCATCGCACACTTGCAAATTTCAACACAATCAAGTGCAGCTTTTCCAAGTTGTGTTGGTACTGTATAGAACGTAAAGTGGAGAAAAAATCGACAAAAATTTCGGTTTCTGTTGCGTCGTTGCGAATTGAAAACAGAGAAAATTCTCGCTGGAGGAAAATTTCGCGTGAAAAAGTGCGCTCAATTGGCGAATTTTGGCGTAAATTGCGTTGGGTTGCGAATTTCGGAATATTCCGGGCGCGGGTGGCTACGATGGTTTAGTACGGACGTCGGGTCGGATTGTGGTCGGTGTTCCGTGGTCGGTCCGGATCCGGGGAATCGAGGACAACACAGCCGTGCGGTGATTATTGATGGCCCAGTTTCGATGCCATGTTTGATAAATGGGTGAAATTTTGCTTGTTTCGCGATAAAATTGCATCGTTTGTTTGACAATGAAATGACAAAGTGAAATTACATGGAAGAGCGTGTAAAATTACAGAAACAAGAAAAATCAAAGTTTGAAAAGTTATACTTAGTTCAAAATAATTAAATTAAATTCAAATTAAACATTAGATAAAACTACACAAAAATATATACTAAAAAACTAAATAAAACTAAGCGATGTTTGACATTTAGAACATTTCAAAATTCAAATTCCGTCATTGTGAGCAGAGCAGCTGTGAAAAGTGAAGGGTTTTTTTTTAAATGTGAATTGACGCAGTATTACTAGCAGAAGCAGTAGCAGCACCGCTGAAGGGAGATTTGTGTGTGCGATTTTACTTGATGCACGTATGCATTACAAGTGTTATATAACGACAAAAGGGTTGAGTGACATCGGGGCGAATCTGATCTTAGTGTGCGGTGCAGCAGATTAAGTCAGCTTTAGTGTTCTACCAGTAAGCAATCTGCTCAACTGCGGAAAAGATTGCGCGGATGTGATGATGGTCTCGGCAAGAGGATAACTGGGGAAGCAGAATAAGCAAAATCAACACAAAAATAAGGTAAAACTATTTGAAAATTATATTAAGTTCTATTGAAAGTTTTTGTCCCTCTTGCCTGATCAGCAATAATTTAGCAAGAAAACTTTAAGCATAATTTTAAAAATGTTGGAACTAAACTGTCACAACATGCGTTATATATTATTGCATCTACCGTCAAAACTAAATAAAAAAAAAATCAAATCAAATTATTCGCTCTACGGCATTGCCTTGGCGTTCTCGATTGCGAGATTCCTACTCGAAACTAGGTGTTCGAAGGCTTGATTGTTGAGGCAATTGCAAACCTCTTTATACACCTAAGCTTCCATCCACCCCAGGATTCGAACTGACGCGACCTTTGGATTGTGAGTCCAACTGCCTACCAGCGACTCCACCGAGACAGGACCCAGGGAGACGACTCCTACACCTGGACTGAGCTAACGACCAAACCTTTTTTTTAGGTTAGTCCGGGGCCAACATTTACTTCCCTGTCCGACGGAAGGCGTGATCAGACAAATCTCGTCTCGAAAAATGCCACCGGGACCGTCTGGGATCGAACCCAGGCCGACTGGGTGAGAGGCAATCACGCTTACCCCTACACCACGGTACCGTCAAAACTATGATATTTAAAAATCGAAAAATATTTTTTTCCGAAGTTTTATGTCTTTTGCAATATTTAGTTCAAAATTCAAAATTTGTTAAATACCCAAAACTGTCCTCTTTGATAATAATGTAACATCAACATTAAAGAATGCTTTCTGAATAGTTTACAACTGAACAACTGTTTTTTTGGGGAAAATGTTGGTACAATTTAGGTATTTTAAACACTTTTGAACAATTCTGAAGTTGTTTTTAAAGTCCAATAAACTAAATTTTGTTTTTTTTTGCTTTTTGGGTGTTTTTGAAACTGCTTTGAGTCAGAGTATTCAAAAACATCTAAAAAGCAAAAAAGTTACAAATTGTTTTTTGGACCTTTTCAATAAAACTCTAGATTTCTAATGTCAGGTTCCAATATCGGAATATTGAGCAACATAAAAAGCGGTTGGTTTTTTTTATTCGGGCTGAAACCTCAAATTTCCTTACCGCTCAAATTACAGTATTTCTAGTCTTTCAATAAAAAAGTGGACAAAAAATCATGATTATAAAATAACTTCAAAGAAAAAAGTGTTCAATGTTATTACTTTTTTTCATATCAAATTGAGATACTAACAAACTTTTGCATATCTGATATAGCAATTTTAAAAAAGCTGTTAATGGAATATGGGTCATTCCAGGTTAACTGAGTACACTTTTGGACTCGACCTTCACCGATTTGGACCAAACTTGGTGGGAACGTTCATCTATCGATAGTTAACAGAAATCCCAAGTTTGGACCATCCCTCTATTTATGGCGAATGAAGTTGACTTTATAGCTGTCGGCCACCATTGCTAGTACCAACCACTAGTGTCTTCCTTTTAACTACAAAGACTACTCTATTTTTGGCACCGCCCTCTTTTTTAACGATTTTCTATAAAACTTTTTATAGAAAACTTTTATAGAAAACAAGCCTTACCCGACAAACTTCGTTCTGCCTTTTTTTCGTTTGTTGACGTTTTTTTATTTTTTGCTTATCCAGCCTCCTGTGATTAAAATATGATTTTACGTAACTTTCTCCATACAATTTGCCGATGTTCCGGAATCGGTTCCAAAGTGGCCAAAGTGTCAATTAGTTAGCGTAAGAACCTTCCTTGGACTTATACGAACCCAACGCAACAAAAAGCACCTCGATCCGACGCTCCGTGTTGAATTGATTCGCGTTCGAACAAAACCGTCGAAATTTTTTATATATATATAGATTGTCCAAGGAATTCGATAAAAATAAAATTTTAACCCTTAAATGCCCACTAATATTATATTTTAACGTTTTAGGTATTAAAATTCAGTTTTGACCAATTCCTTATATTTTTATTTGTTTTATTTTATGACCATCGTGTTCCCCGGACAATTTTACATAATAATCTATTGGAAGATACAGCGATTTTACTGAAAAAAAGTTTGATTTTGCACTGCACTCTGCCCTATGAATTCAAAACCGAAATAAGTTTCTCACATATAAAAAGCAAATTATGCGGGATTCATCCATTTTTCACAGCTAAAAAAGTAATAATCCAGCTGCGTGTATAAGACCTGGGTGTTAAATAAATATTGCATTATTTTATGCAATTTTATGTGATTTTACATCCTGAAATATGTAACCCATCAGTATGGGAAACCTACTTGACCGAAATGTCAAGCTCATATATGCGTTTATCCATGCAGCTTTACATCGGTCTGATGGCCGAGTGGGCTAAGGCGCCAGTCCTTACTGTTGGTGCTGGGTTTGAATCCCGTCGGTTGCAACTTTTTTTTGTGTGTTGCAAAAATTGTACATGCAGTGTGTAATATTAAGTGTTTATTTTGACGAAGGTGATGTGCATGCTTTTGCATGCGATTTTACCATCGGATTTTTTGCTGTGTTGTTGAAAAGTACACCATGTACTTGCGAGTGCTGCGCAAAATCAAACTTTTTTCAGTAAAATCGCTGTATCTCGCCAATAGTTCATTTCAGTTAGAGGTCTACATTGATTATTATGTAAAATTGTCCGGAGAACACGATGGTGAAAAAATAAAACAAATAAAAATATAGGGAATTGGTCGAAACTGAATTTTAATACATAAAACGTTAAAATATAATATTAGTGGGCATTTAAGGGTTAAAATTTTATTTTTATCGAATTCCTTGGACAATTTTCTATAATATGCAAACTGTAGAAAGTCTTTTGCTCAAATAGTTGCAAAGTTATGAATAAAAGAACAAAAAGTTTTTCAGAAAATCGGCAAAAAAGAGGGCGGTGTCAAAAATAGAGGGATGGTCCAATCAGCATCAAGCTTGGGATTTCTGTTAACTATCGATATATGAACGTTCCCTCCTAGTTTGGTCCAAATCGGTGAAGGTCGAGTCCAAAAGTGTACTCAGTTGACCTAGAATGACCCATATCTGATATTTGTTCATAACTTTGGGATGATTTTTTATTCATAGTGTTTTATAGTTTTTAGCACTTTTAAATTTATAATATTGTTTAGTTTATTTTTTTTTTGGTTGCATTAAAGCAATTATTCACGAAAACCGGAAGTCATCATTGGTTTGCCCATACAAGTCTCAATAAAATTTTGGCAGCTATCCATAAAAAATGCTTTGTAGCTATGCGAAAATCTGTATCTGTCTGGCAAAATTGTAGGTATTGGTGATTTTTACAAAATAGTAACACTCTAGAAAAATACCCTGTTTTTAATATTTTTTCATAACTAGGTTGCATTCACAAATTCCGCATTCATGATTTTTGAAATTTTGTGTCATATTTTAGGGGACCAAAAAAGCTATTTTTTAAAGTACAGAAAAGTCTGGGCAGAAATTACACCGCTGACTCATGATTTTTGAAGAAAAAAGAAAAAGAAAAAGAAGAAGGGCAAACAATATAAAAAATCAGGCAATGGTTTCACATTTTTGATTTTAAAAGAGTCTGAACAAAAGTTTCACTAATTTCACAGCAAAAAATCCGATGGTAAAATCGCATGCACATCGCCTTTGTGATCGCCTTAAGTAAGGGGTAAAATCACTGTATATTACCCACTGCATGTACAAATTTTGTAAACACAAAAATGTAGCAAAAGACGGGACTCAAACCCAGCTTCAACAGAAAGGAATGGCGCCTCAGCCCGCTCTGCTACCACACCGATGAAGAATGGAAAAGATAAACGCATATGCATACATTTTTGTGCAATTTAAAAAAAACACTTGCTGTGTATTAAAAAGCAACAGTGTCGAAAAGTATTTCTCTTTGATTCAAGTGCTGGAAAGTTGAACTTTTCATCACTCAAATGAGTGCTATAATAAACTGTTCAGTACTGTAGAATTACAGGAAAGTTATTTCCGAAACGGAATACGGAAAACGGAAACATTGTTCAAAAATGTACAGAGTTTTAAACATGTTTCTTTTTTTCGCATGAAAAGTGTTTTTTATACTTACATTTTAAGAAAACTAAAGATTGCAAGACAATTGTTTTATTTTATCTTGAAATTGTGAAGAAAAACATCTTGTCTTGCTTAATTTTTATTATTGTCAAGCATCTCATAAACAATACTAAAGAAGAGTTTTGATTATTTTCTATGTTTTTAAAGGAAAATCGTAATCAAACGATTACATCATGAAAACTTGCCAACTTCACGTGAACCACAGCTGCGCTGCATCAAAATCAATTCCCGATAACAGCATTTTGATTACTAGACAATCATGGAGCAACGCAGCAATGCAAGAGCAGAGGACATTCTACATGGCGTCCATGGAGGTTCAAGTACTTCCGCTGGTTGGCTGGTTCACGTTTCATTTCGTTTCGTTTCAAATCGAATCGAAATCGATGGACATCGAGTCAGAGGTTCAATTAAAAGTTGCACTTGAATTGCATATTGGCTTTCAAATGGTTTCGTGTTCGATGCGCGTCACTTTTGTGCAGAATTTATTGAACTGGGGAAGAGGGGGAAATTTGTGAGGGGAAAATCGATTCGTTCGAGCTTTGTTTGAATAATGCACAGCTGATTTATTCGTCTGAGAAATGCAAAGTGAGTTTGTGGTTGAGTTGTGTCTTCTGATTTCAATGTAGAATGCAGCAAAAAGAGTAGAGATCAATCTTGAATAATATTAGAAACAAACTGTGCAAAAGTTTTTCCAATCTAACATGAAGACTTAGTATACGTTTCCTAAATTTATTTGATTACTGTACACTACTGTTAATAAAAATAAATAATAAATAACTGTAAAACGAACAATCGTGCGTCTCCATATTTTTTGAAACCAATGGAAACGCATGGTACTTTAAAATTTAAATATTTAGCGAAATTGATTCGCTACATTTTTCAAGCAAATTTTCCCAAACAAAGCAGTCTTGTTGTTAGGAGCCGTTTCCTTGCTCTCTTCCTCTCTCTCTCATAAAGTCCAGCCGAGGTCATTCGATGGTGTTGGTAGGTCGCTAGAACACGAAAATATCTAGCACAAACACAGTCGTCGAACCCAAACACTACTTTTTAACTCAGTCAATGGCAACATCTCTGCTGCACTATAAATGCGAATTGGTGGCAACACTGCAGGATGATAGTTTTGATACACTACTATTTAATTTTTGTAATGTGTATTAAATGAATAGATTAAATTGTTTAAATTTGTTGCGTTTCATCTGTGATAATTTTGTAAATTCTAATGTAAAATATCAAGCATGATTTTAGTAAACACAAAAAGAATTATTTTGTTGTTTTGCTTTCTTTTGCTTTTGGGTGAAAATTGGAGCTGCTGTCATGCGCGTTGTTTTTATTATTGTTGCTATCTCTGTCGTCGTTATCGTCTCCGTTTGCGTTTGGTCGCGAATCGATTTTTTCCACATCAACCCCCCCCCCCCACCCTATCTCTTTGAATCCTTTCTCTTTAGTTCCAACGAAAAGGGGGGAGATGATGGTGATGTATGGGTTTGTTTGGGGCTCTGTTGGTTTTGGTATTGGTGTCGGGAGCTGAGAAAATCTCTTTCTGGTCGTGGTACGGTTTTCATGGCTGTGATAGTTAGTCCGGGATCTTTCCAGCTGTTTTATGTTTTGTTCGAAGACGGGATGAAAAATGCCAGATGAGTTGAAAAAAAAAAAAAATGATTTATAAGAAAATGTATGGATACTCCAATTTAATGAATAATCATATGTGCATTGAAAAGTTGTTGTTTGTTGTCTGATTTAAACATAAACTTTTCTTAATACTGTGTTCGGATTATTTTACCTTTCTTGCATTAATATGTTTATTTACTGTTCTAGATTAAATTTTCAAGAGGTTCTATCTGCAAAGGGATTCCATGACTCAAAGTTTATTTTTATTAAAATTTACTTTAGCGTTCAGACTCGATTATGCGAAGCCTCAACTATCCGAAGGTTAGTTCTGGGCTTCGGATGATAGAATCACGGAAAATATTTTTTATCTGTTTTTATTTTTATTTTCTTACTTTTATCATCAAATTCGAATTCTACGACTCCATTTCAGTCAAATTTAAATAGTTAATTGCCTATAAAATTACGTTATTTACAAAATGCTTTTTTTCGTTCACCACCATTTTGGCCGCCATCTTGGATTTAAAAATTCTAAATCACTTCATACTCGCCTCCCGGTTCTCCTAAGTGTGAAGGTATGACACGGGGAGAGGGCACCGAATACCTATATTAACACTTAGAATTTTTGCGTCTGCCTCGGGATTCGAACCAGCGACCTCTGGATTGTAGGTCCAGTGCGCGTTCCGATTGATCCACACAGGCAGACATGAAAGGTTTTCTTTAAATATATACTTACTTTCATCGAAAAGAGTTGAACAATAAGGGTTCTTCACTCAGATTTTAAAACATTTTTTTGTAGGGTTGATTTTGTTTAAAAAAATATTTTTAATTTTCTAGAAGCTGATTATTTTTAAATTCGAGCTTTAATAAGGTCTCTTAAACTCGAAAACACTGCACTGATGATTTTTTTTTCGATTGTAAATATGAGTGCATCTAAAACTGATTTTTTATTGTTCAATATTTTCCAAACATATTTTTTTCAAGATTTATAAGGCCGTTGCAAATATATTTGAAGTTTATGTCCCTCGACTCTGGCCAAATTCAAGGAGGGGGGGAGGGGAGGGCTAAAACATAATAAATGAAATAACAAGCCATGGCATTCACATTTTAATGAAAAAAGAGTTATAAAATGTATTGCAATCATTAGTTTAAAAAATATCTAAGTATTGACGAACTTTTTTTCAGCCGAAAAAAAAACTTTTTTGCATTACTGTGCAACGGAATTTTACAAAAATTCAAAATAATTTTTAAGTCGATCCCAGACATGCTGAATATTACTTAAAATGCAGGAAAATGCATTTCAATTTATTTTCATTTGATAAGACTTCTATCTCCATTTAAATTTAGAAGTTTTTTGAAAAAAAATTAGGGGGGTGGGGGGAGGGGGGGAGGGGGGTTGTAACATTCTTTGCTGCATCCTAGACTCTGAGGTAAAACATGTAGTTTTTTTGGAATTTGGATTTCAAAAAGTCATGCTTTTTCCGTGCCATTAACTTAACTTACAACTTTGACGAATACACAAAGTTGACCCAAAAATTACAGAAATATCAGATTCTATTCACATAGAGAAACAAGAATACATTTTTTCCAAACAAAAAATAAAAATAAAAAAAATCAAAATTCAATAAAATTACTGAAAAGCATTCAAAGTTTCTAAATAAGTCAAAACATCCAAAATTTAAAAATATTTTCTTTTCGTTTTCAAAATAAAAATTAAAAAAAAACCTTTTTTAAAGACAGATTTAAAAAATCTAATTGTGGGTTAAAAATTTCCTGGGAAACGGGATTTTTCTAAATTTCAAGATATTTTTGAAATGGTCATTAAAACAATTTATGAATACATAAATTAACAATCTGACCAGAGACAGCATTGCAAATTTTAATAGATTTATAATAAAACCACAATCCAATGTTTCAGATTTAATAAGTTTGTAATGCATACATTAGTTTTTTTTTTGTTTTAAAGACTAAAAAAGCTAAAAAATAAAAATAGATGTCTTTTATTAGATCTGAGATTGGAAACAAACGGAAATGCCACTCAGCCAACGTATTTTTGTTTTACTAGTAAGCCAAATTTATGCTGATTTATTCTCTGTTATCGATTTGAATATCCTATCGAATTCTCGGTTTGCAAAATTCCTGAAATTTTGTACCGGCAAATCTCGAGGAAAACTAATTTAATATTTAAAAAAATCTAAAAAAAAGCTTCTGGGATAGAGTGCATATTCGTTATTTTTTAAATCACATACGAAAATATGTTATTTTTTTGGGTACAAAAAAGGGATCTCCAAATTTTGGTACCGTAAACCGGGGTGACTTTGATAGGATTTCAATTTGTTTTTAGAATATTTTCCAACAGGTAAGGTTTTACTCAAGATTATTATTTTTAAAACATGTACTGGGGTAGACCACACAAAGTCCATGCACTATTTCGGATAAAAAGTTTTTTCAATAATGTTTAGAAAAATAGTTACGTTAAAAATTCTTAGTTTTAACTCCGGGGTGACTTTGATAGTCATAGTTTTTCTTGTTAAAATCATATTTATCACTAAATGTACCATCACTAAAGTAGCTGATATAGTTTTTAAGAAAAAAAATCAATGTTTATATTTGGTTAACTAAGTGTATAAGCTTTTTGGCAAAATACATATAAATTTAAGGTAGAATTGTTAAAAAGTCGGAATTTTGCCTGAAATTTGTTAAAACAAGTTTTGTTTATAAAATTATCGATTTATATTGCTTTTTATACTGAATTCGAAGCACGAATCACAAGTTTTCACATTTTACATGAAATTTGTTCAACTAAAATTGCCTATAAATTTGGAGATTTGTTTTAATTGTGTTTCAAAAACACATATTATTCATTATTTACAAACTTTTTTAACCTTCTCCTAGTGGAAAATTGTCCAAAGAATCCGAAAATGCATTCCGTTTTCCGATTAAAAATCATGTTCATTGAGAAAATCATGACACTTTGAGAAGTTTAAAATAATGACTTTCATCAACATTTTCTTAACTATAATTTACTAACTTTTTAAACTTGTCAAAATTTTATGAAAAGTTCAACACACACTTTTTTACCACGGTCAGTATGTTTCTAAACCATTCCTTACGTATTTTAATTGTACTCTTAATTTTGCGGAAAAATCGCAAACCTATCAAAGTCACCCCGGCTATCAAAGTCACCCCGTTTTACGGTACTTTTGAACCCCTTATCAAGTGACAAATTTTCAATTATTTCTATAGAAATTTTGAATAGAAAACTTGTATGGACACTTGTATTGGAACCAATCACGCAAAATTACTTTTTGGACGTATGGAAGAAAAAGGGTTGAAAAAATAATAATAATTCAATCATTAATTTATACAAGATAAAAAATCTTCAGTTTTTCTTGAACGCGTTTTATATTTTTTCAATTTATGTTTGATCTGCAGGTAAATTATATTTAATGTAATCTTATTTTTTTAAGTTTAATCATGTTTTTTTTCCTAAATTACTTTGATCAGTGCTTCGGTTATTTAAAACAAAGGTGATCCAAATTCCCGGAACAGAGATGTGGTTTACCTTCTTCAGCAATGATTTTCACATGATGGGGGAAAAGTATAGTTCGTCAAGATGGTTTACCCTTTTTCATCAGACGTTTATTGTGACATACATGTGTGTGTGCATGTGCGTATGGCTGGTTGTATAATTTTAATTAAAAAGTACAGTTTACGACTGCAGATTACATCAGGACATCATCGTGGGACAGACGGGACAGTTGGATCACATTGGACAGTGGTTGTAAATTAGTAAAAAAACCTAAAAAAGAAAATTAAATATACCATTATTTGCTGTTTTTGCAAAAAGAAATTGGATTGAATCTGTTTTTTTTTAAATAAAATTTTAATTGATAACAAAATCCCATAGTCTGACGAGGTGACATAAATGGGATGAAAGTGATGCCACACGCGCGTTTGCTGATGTTATAAACTGCTCCATTGGTGATGAATTCATCTGAGAAAGTCAACGGTAAACGGTGTTCTGGTATGAGAGGGTTGGTTGGTGTTTTATGGCAGTGATCGAGTCGAGTAAATTGAACTAGTTTTCTTTCGTCGAGCCAAATGGATCCAGATAATGAAACTGGACTCAATCGTGTGTCGTGTATTGTGTTTGTTTTTGCAACTTTTGATTGATGATTGGTTTTATTGTGGGCTACAGTCTATTCAATTTGATCAAAAGAAAGCAAATACATTTGATACACAACATTTATTTTTCAAAGGTAAATTGTTTGAAAAAAAGGTTTTCAATCTATTCAATTTCAACGCAATCGCAAAATCCCTCTTTTATAGCAATAGCCTATCAGCCTCTATAAAAAGCCTAATAACCCCGCACAAATCTGCCCTCGGCACGCCAGCGATATCCGATATGGAGCCACGCACCATAGACCACGGTCGGTGCCATAAACCGGCGGCGGCGTCGAGTTGGCCGAATGTGCAGCTTGGATAGCCCATCCAATCGCGGGTTGTTCTGGCCTTGTTGTTAGCCGCTAATCCAAAACGGAGCTCCCACCGAACCAAAGGCAGCAAATAGGATCGTGAGTTTGAAACCACGCCAAAGTTCAGCCCGCCAAACGTCAAATTGCCTGCAATTTATGCTAATAAATTATGAAAAGTTTCGAAATCGCGCGGTAAACAGATTTGTTGATAAACAGCTTGACCTGAAACGCGAGCTGGGATTCAATCACCTAAGAGAAGGATTGAAAGTTTTCTTATGATTAAAATAAACGTTTTCAATTTTTTTTAAACAGCTCGAGGTTTTTTTTAAGAATTACATAATTTGGTATTTTTTTAAACCTTAGTTTTTCCAAAAGACGAAAAACAAAAATAATCAAAAAGTGAAGGAGTTGAAATTTGAAATAAAAAAAACTCCACTCGCAAAATGCAACTCTATGCACGCTAAATCAAGCCCCCTTGTTTCCTTTCAAATCGATCGTGCACGATTTTTTTTTACTCTCAACAATATTTTGAGTGGCTTCAGCGGCAGCTGTTTGTGGGGACGTTCCGAGGGCGGGCCGAACTGGTTTAGTTTTATGGCACGTGTTTAGGACACGGCTTGGTGGTTGAAGTTTAGAAGGTTTTGGAATTGAATGAATCAAATTTAATTAGGTTGGAATAAATCTTCACAGCAAATAAATGTACAACCCTTTTGAGTACATTATATATAAACTGTTTAAAAGTTGCAAGGATTTCATCATTTTTCAAATGATTTTTATTAAATCTATTTTATGTACCTATATGATCCATGAACTTTTCGCATGATTTAAAACTTATTTATTCTACTAATCTAAGCTGGTAAGGATTATTGGATCGATTTGTTGTTTCAGTTATGCCGCTTTTGAAACAAATGGTTGGACCAAAATAGTGATTTTCTATGAATTTAACAACTTTTAACATAAAACCTACACAAATTTATACAAAACAAGCCTTACCCGACAAACTTCGTTCTGCCTTTTTTTCGTTTGTTGACGTTTTTTGATTTTTTGCTTATTCAGCCTCCTGTGATCAAAATATGATTTTTTGCAATTCCGTCGTGAAACTACTTACTTTTCCTGTCATTCTTGAACGACGAAATAGCCTACTTTTCTGTACCAAAAATAACAGAATCGAATAGCAACACTTTTCAAAATAAATGCTGAAAAGTTCTACTTTTCAGCACTGAAATGGGTGCTGAAAAGTTGAACTTTTCAGCACTTGTTTCGAAAAGTAACACTTTTCAACATTGTTTTGATTTAAACGATTTATTGACAAATACATGAAAATTTGACTAAAAATTTCACTCAATGGATGTTTTTCGGAATTGCAAAAAATGTTGTATGGAACTCGTTGCAAAACTTGATTTTTTCAGCACTCGTCGTATTTATCCAACTCGGTGAACCTCGTTGGATAAATGTACGACTCGTGCTGAAAAAATCCTCTTTTTGCAACTTGTTGCATAAACTACTATTACGTAACTTTTTCTATACAATTTGCCGATGCTCCGGAATCGATTCTAGTGTGGCCAAAGTGTCAATTAGTTAGCGTAAGAACCTTCCTTGGGCTTATACGAACCCAACGCAACAAAGAGCACCTCGATCCGACGCTCCGTATTGAACTGATTCGCGTTCGAACAAAACCGTCGAAATTTTTTATATATAATACAGCAATTCCATTTGAAAAGAGCCTAAACCGAAAAAAAAGTTCTCCGATTGGGCTCAAAATTTTTCTGGGGGTTCCTTGGCCAAAATAATTAGACCCGTATTTTTTTGTTTGGCCATTAGGGTGACCTACATCGTGCTAGGGTGGTTCGAAAAATGGCAATTTTCGTCATTTTTCGCAAAAACCACTTTTTTCGAAAAATCATATCTCCGCGCCATTTCATCCGATTTTAGCTGTCTTAGACGCAAAAGAAAGGTGATAAGTTTGGCTATTTGAGAAAAATAGTAAGAAGTTCCAAAAATCTAGCTTAACTATTGAAAAAGTCGTATGAAAACTTAAAATGGCGTTTTGACCGTGTCTGGACCAAAGAGCCTATGTCTGAAAATATTTTTATCGGATTCCTCGGAAAATTTCACATAACATATCAAAAAATTGATCGATGTCGAACCGTACGTTTTGGAGATACGATTTTTTGAAAATAAAAACTGCGTTTTTCGACGCGCCACGCGCAAAAACGGGAAAATGACGAAATCGGCAAAAAATCAACTTTTTTCACTAAAACTGCGATAACTTTAAAATTTCAGCGATGACCTATAGATGTTTGGGTATCAAAATTTTTGTAATTGAAAGACGCAACTTTTGGTACCATAACATCTATAGGTCATCGCTGAAATTTTAAAGTTATCGCAGTTTTAGTGGAAAAAGTTGATTTTTTGCCGATTTCGTCATTTTCCCGTTTTTGCGCGTGGCGCGTCGAAAAACGCAGTTTTTTTTTCAAAAAATCATATCTCGGAAACGTACGGTTCGACATCGCCAATTTTTTGATATGTTATGTGAAATTTTCCGAGGAATCCGATAAAAATATTTTCAGACATAGGCTCTTTGGTCCAGACAAAGTCAAAACGCCATTTTAAGTTTTCATACGACTTTTTCAATAGTTAAGCTAGATTTTTGGAACTTCTTACTATTTTTCTCAAATAGCCAAACTTATCACCTTTCTTTTGCGTCTAAGACAGCTAAAATCGGATGAAATGGCGCGGAGATATGATTTTTAGAAAAAAGTGGTTTTGCGAAAAATGACGAAAATTGCCATTTTTCGAACCACCCTAGCACGATGTAGGCCACCCTAATGGCCAAACAAAAAAATACGGGTCTAATTATTTTGGCCAAGGAACCCCCAGAAAAATTTTGAGCCCGATCGGAGAACTTTTTTTTTGGTTTAGGCTCTTTTCAAATGGAATTGCTGTATAGATAGATAGATTAATAAATTTTATTTAATAAGACCAGTTTTAGGCATGTTTGCAAATGCTAAAATTTTTTTCCAAAATTAAAATTAAAATTCTAATAATTCATCTTTGAGAAACTATCCAAATTTATTAAAATTTAGGAAGGTTCCAGTTACTGGTCAAGTGTAGGGATTTATAAAGAACAAAACAGAATAACAAAGAATCAAAGAATGATTTTAAAGATTTTAAAGATTTTAAAGATTTTAAAGATTTTAAAGATTTTAAAGATTTTAAAGATTTTAAAGATTTTAAAGATTTTAAAGATTTTAAAGATTTTAAAGATTTTAAAGATTTTCAAGATTTTCAAGATTTTAAAGATTTTAAAGATTTTAAAGATTTTAAAGATTTTAAAGATTTTAAAGATTTTAAAGATTTTAAAGATTTTAAAGATTTTAAAGATTTTAAAGATTTTAAAGATTTTAAAGATTTTAAAGATTTTAAAGATTTTAAAGATTTTAAAGATTTTAAAGATTTTAAAGATTTTAAAGATTTTAAAGATTTTAAAGATTTTAAAGATTTTAAAGATTTTAAAGATTTTAAAGATTTTAAAGATTTTAAAGATTTTAAAGATTTTAAAGATTTTAAAGATTTTAAAGATTTTAAAGATTTTAAAGATTTTAAAGATTTTAAAGATTTTAAAGATTTTAAAGATTTTAAAGATTTTAAAGATTTTAAAGATTTTAAAGATTTTAAAGATTTTAAAGATTTTAAAGATTTTAAAGATTTTAAAGATTTTAAAGATTTTAAAGATTTGAAAGATTTGAAAGATTTGAAAGATTTTAAAGATTTTAAAGATTTTAAAGATTTTAAAGATTTTAAAGATTTTAAAGATTATAAAGATTTTAAAGATTTGAAAGATTTGAAAGATTTGAAAGATTTGAAAGATTTGAAAGATTTTAAAGATTTTAAAGATTTTAAAGATTTTAAAGATTTTAAAGATTTTAAAGATTTTAAAGATTTTAAAGATTTTAAAGATTTTAAAGATTTTAAAGATTTTAAAGATTTTAAAGATTTTAAAGATTTTAAAGATTTTAAAGATTTTAAAGATTTTAAAGATTTTAAAGATTTTAAAGATTTTAAAGATTTTAAAGATTTTAAAGATTTTAAAGATTTTAAAGATTTTAAAGATTTTAAAGATTTTAAAAATTTTAAAGATTTTAAAGATTTTAAAGATTTTAAAGATTTTAAAGATTTTAAAGATTTTAAAGATTTTAAAGATTTTAAAGATTTTAAAGATTTTAAAGATTTTAAAGATTTTAAAGATTTTAAAGATTTTAAAAATTTTAAAGATTTTAAAGATTTTAAAGATTTTAAAGATTTCTAAGATTTAAAGATATTTTAGGATTTAATTGTTTTAAAACTATTGAGAGATTCGAAAGAATTGGGTAATGATTATGTCTTGAATGTTTGCAAAATTATTTTTGTAGGTTTGTTGGTGATATCAGAGTCCTTCTACTTATTTAAGAAATGCTTGAATCTAAAGATTAAAGTTCCCTTACAACGTGGTATATTATAGTTTGTTCAAATTGTCAACCTGATATTCAATTAGGTTGCGTACTGTACTGCCAGCAGCAGCAGACGACTAACAGTACACCAAACATGACGAGGTTATACTACTTTTAGCCATGTCATTGCAGGAGGTAATCCCAGACGTGACGGGATACACATTCAAGAGTGTTGTTGATTCAATTTCCATCCGATTCTGCTGGTGAAGCACGTCGGCTTCTAAGACATGGGCTCAGGGTGATTTGGACAATTGTAATTTTTTTCAATTTTTATTGTTTTTTTCATTTGGATTTTTTAATTATGAAAATTGATTTCTTTTTTGAATTGATTAATTTCCATTTTGCCCTACAAAGTCAGACGCAACCGGTAACCCAATATGCGCTCCGTTTCTTCGACAACTCGACGTCGAATATCCATTGAGACGCCAATCTTTGCTCTGTCAGCTACTCCACGGCGGCATTGACAACGATTCTTTCGAAAGAGGTAAACTGCCCATGATCGCATAAATGTCCCATATGCATTTTCGTCACTTTTGAGTTATTGATGCAGTTTGGTTCAAAATCGTGTGCTCTTTCAAAAGAGCCTATAACATCCAGTACTTTGTTCTAGAAATCAGGATGAAATCCAGTTTTTTCGTGAAAACTTAACACGTAGCCTTATGTGTGGGACAAACTTATTTAGCGTTTTTCTCAGCTTGCTGTTTTTGCATATGGGACATTTATGCGAACATGGGCAGTAAAACTGGGTGCACTGCATGTTCCAATTCTTCATCGTGGCGGGGGGTTCCATCAGATCCCAGCTCCCGGGGAAACAATCTTGAGGCAGTCTCTCTTACATCTCTAGCAAAAGGTTCCAATTTCTGTGTGTGGTTGAAACTATGATGTCGGGGAAAATTCGTTGCATGAGGTGGAAAATGAAGCTATAAAGAGGCTGCGGTGTGGCGCGTTTTTTTTGCTCTTGTTTGGTGGTGAAAACGGGCGAGATATGTTGCTCAACATTGGACGTCTTATCCTTCGGCATTGGCTGAGAAATCCTCTGTATGGATTGATGAAGTTGGTGGTGGTGCAACGATAAAGATATTTTCTTCGCGAGCAGCTCATTTCTGTGAATTGCATGGTTAGCAATTTTGGAAGTGTTGATGATATTTGATTGCATTTTTTATACAATGAATTTCGACAAGAACTTTTTTAAATATTTGTAGTTGCTATTAGTTTGTTTTAGTTTGTCCAAGTTTGATTGGTATTTATTTACTGCTATTTCTTAGTTCTAGTGTCTCCTTGACTTCTCAAGAAACTTTATGTTTCATTGAACCAATTTGTTCACTTTTCTTTCAAATTAAAATCTCCTGGGATGATAACCCACTCTTAACGAGTCCCAGACATCTCATGATGAAGACAATAAATACCACGCCATCGTCTATCTCCAGCTGAATTAGTATCCCCGGTAAACACAACCCATTCCTTGGCATTCCCATGCAGCCATCCTTTATCCTGCTCTGCAGACCAACCCAGCTTCCGCTTGGCTGTGCATTCCGAAAAATTCTTACACTTTCTTTGCAGTTTTCCTCCCTCTGCTAAGCATGATAAATGTGTCTGGAAGCTGTGTGCTCCAAACTTTTCCGCAGGAAAATGGTTCTCCTTGCCCGGGGAAAACTAACCATCCGCCACTATTTCGCTCTGCACAGTGCTCCAAAGTGGTGACCAAAATCGCTTCATCTAAAGTGGCTCAATTTCCATAAAGTGGTAATGTGGTTGTGGAATATCTTAATCCCCAAGGTCAGCTCGTACTCGTCGGCGGTCCCGGGGAAAATCGTCAACCTTGATCATAAATGGTTCTCAGTGTGCCACCCCATCCCCTTTCTGTCTGGAATCCGGACGCCCAACACCACCACCCACAAGGGCGCGCAGTCTGGACTTGAAGAAACATTTCTCTTCTTGACTGGGCTGCACACTGCAAGTCACTGGGTAAATTCTTGGCATAGGTTAGTTCTGTCTGGGATTCTGGTTGCTTGCTTATTTCTAGCAAATTGTATAATGTACGAAATTCGCGAGATTAAATTCACTGCACTGAGAAAATGGAGGAAAAATAAATTGAGTCCGATAAAATTATACAACGTGACGCGCCTGAGCAACTCCTCGTCGGCGGTGACGTTCAATTTCGGTGTGTCCCCGCCGCCGGGCGTTCTCCGGCCATTTGAGTTAGGTCAGGGTACCTTGTGCACGGCTGCTGGTGGCGTACCCAGGCCAGCAGGCAAATAACTTTTTATGTCAACCGCGCCAGGGCAAATAAAAACTTTACAGCCAGCTCGTCTGGGTAAAATGTATACCTAATTTTGAATACAATTTTCCCACAGGGAGTTTAAATTGTTGGAGATGTTGAATGATAATCAAATTTCTGCAAGTTTTCAATTGCTGTTGTTCCTAAATTTGTGTTAATAATAGAGCTTATTCAAAAGTTGTTTAAAAATCCAAATCAAAAGAGTATATTACATCAACTTCTAAACATCAGTTTAACTACATTGAACTCGAATTAGAGCGTCCAATTTCCTGGGAATGCCCGGGAAATTTTAAATTTATTGAAAATTGTACAAATCTTGGTTCTGAATCATATTTTGCATCAAAATTGAATAGGACAGCGACTTTAATGGTTAAAATAAGTGTACACTCAAAGTCAAAAGTATCCTTTTTTCAAGCTCACCTGTCGTCACCCTTTTAAAAGGGTATCGAAAATATACTGATTTTGACATACCCTTTTTGAAAAGGTGACGCCAGGTGAACTTTAAAAAAGGATAGATCCTTTTGAGGGATACTTCTGATTTTGAGTGTAAAGATCAACTAATAGCTTGACTGCATGTAAAAATTCATACAACGACAAGAAAATGTATATTTTTTCTAATTGTATAAGCTCAAATTGCACAATAGACCAAAAAATGATCTCTGGTTGTTTTTGTTGAGAAGTATTTTTACATCAAAGTATTTGGACAGTAGGTAAAATGAATCCATACTCCACAATTTTAAAATTTCTTTAAAACTTGCCTCTGTGTTCAGTTTGAGGGAGTATGTTTTGACACATTAAGTTGAAACGAATAAAATCATTCAGACATTATTTTTTTTCATAACAAATAACTTTTTAAATCAAGTTATACTGGTTTCAGCTATTGAACAAAATTGTTGAGTTTTTAAGTTTTTCCTTAAACATCTAACTTCTCGTGTTTGTTTTACTTCAAAAAACTCAATGTTTTCACATATTTGGAGCAAGTTTTTTAAACTATGTTTGCATTTTTCGGGCAGCTGTTGAACAATACAAATTAGTTTTCAATTATTTTTAATGGTTTTTCCACATGGTTTTCAGGTTTATAATTGACTTCTGTTAAACGTTTTTTCATAGAACGAAAACATGATTTAAATTATACGATAAATTGTCATCATCCCACTACCACTCTTCCATTTTTTCATGTTAAACCTTCTAACACCCATTGTTGCACCAGTGCTCCATAATTCTTTTACTTCAAATTGATTTTTTTAAACGAATTAAAGTAATTCTTCTAGCAAAAACCTATTTGAAATATTTAATGATACCAATTCAATTTTCATCTAATTTGATAATAGTAAACAAAAATGTAAACAATCTCAAATTGCTTTCGGTAAAGGGATTAAATATTCTTTATTCTATATTCAATTATTCTTTGAAAAGTTTACCTGAGTTGTAATAGTTAATGAAAATAAACGATTACAATTCAAGTAGACTTTTTAAAGAATAATTGGATAGGAGCAAGGTATATTTCAGCTGCTTCAGAAATTAATATTATCATAAATAAATCTTGATATTAAATTTAGTTTCTTCTATTTTTAGAGAGCATTTAAAAAAAATTGGGTCCAAAAAATTTAGAAAATGTATGCTTCCGCATGAATTTTGGGAATTCCTGGGAAATTTATAAATTTCCCGGGAAAAGGGGAAATATTTTTTTACGGGAAATCCCGGGAATTCCCCGAAATTTGACGCTCTAGCTCGAATCGTTGTTCAAATGTCAGTCAGTAAAAAATCAGTCAAAAATTCAAAAAATCCTTTTAATAAACAAAACTTTGGAAGTGCCAATTATACCCAAATTTACAGATTTTATAGTTGAAAAATGAGGATTTTTTTAAATGTTATTCTACTGAGATCATGCTTTGAGCATTGTTTGAAGTTGAAGGGACTAAAAGAAACTAAAAGAAACCAAAAAAAAACTAAAAGAAACTAAAAGAAACTAAAAGAAACTAAAAGAAACTAAAAGAAACTAAAAGAAACTAAAAGAAATTAAAAGAAACTAAAAGAAACTAAGAGAAACTTAAAGAAACTAAAAGAAACTAAAAGAAAGTACAGTTCTAGAGTTTTTTTTTAATAGGTCCTATAAACAAATGAAAGACAATAACTTATAGGACCTTAAAAAAAAAAACTGTAGAGTAGTTTGTTAATCATTATTTTTCAAAAAAATATAATTTAAAAGAAAAACAAATATCGAAAAAAACTTTTTACGGTATTTTACAATGAAATTTAACAAAAATTCAAAATATGTTTTTGTTTAAACTGTACCAATCATGCTTAAAATGATTATCAACGCAGGAATATGCATTTCAATGCGATTGGAGTATTTTGAAAAAAAAAAAAATGTTTTTGACCCCTGATTTTCGGCCTTATTTTGCAAGAAAGAAAAGGGAGTTTATAATTTTTTTTAAATAATATTTGCAACGGCCTTAGACAGTTAAAAAAATATATAATTTTTTCAAAACCTTTTTCGTAAAATTGTGAAGCACGCAAGCAAACATCATTCTTAACTATACCAAATATCGTAATTTGTAACGAGTTCGTATAAATAACGAGGCTTGAATCGAGTTTTACAACATTTTTTGTAAGAAAGTTTAACTTTTTGTCATTATTGCAGAAAAATTGAACTATTAGTACGCACACAAGTGCTAAAATAAAGTTTTCCGCACTGTTATGGTGTTTTGAAGTAGGCCATTTTGTTACACCAGAAGAAAAGTACCTAACAGGAAGCTACTTTCCATAACTGGATTGGAAAAAATCCCCACCTTTCAAAATGTTATAAAAAAATATAATTTTTGTGTGAAAAATATTTGTAATTAATAGAAAACCTTTAAAAAATTACATAAAGGCCAATGCAAATTTTAAGTCATGTTTTTGTCTCTCCCCTTTCACAATTTTCTAAAAAATAGGCAGCAAAACTTAACAATAGCTAAACAATTTAATTTTCAATGAAAATGCTTGATAAATTGATTGATTGTTGATTTAAACAATTTTAATCAAATATAGGCTTTTAGAATACAAATTTTGAATTCCGTGACCACAAATCGGGAAAAGACTTAAAACTTTCTGAAAAAATATTTTTGTTTATTCATTGATTTTTATTTTATTTTGGATAGTAGCAAAACTGTAATAATTTACTAAGCATTTTGTAATAGTTTTGCTCGAATTTTTTTCTGCCAGAGTTTTGAAACCAGACGCATTGAACAAAACTACATGTTGATAGATTTGTGTCAGAAAAAATATGTAATTTTACAACGAAAAGTTTTTACAATTGCTTATTTTATGCGTAATTTTCACCGATATTTTAATGTGCATTTTAATTTTTTTTTATAGGATTTTTTTAAACTCAAAGAATTTCAAATGTCTTTAAAAAAGATAATTCTCAGATATGATTACATTTTGTATAAAATTTCTTTTCAATGAAAAATCAATGTCTCTGCCAAAAGTCGCAAACTTTGGGTCAATGATTCCAAATAAACCCTCTCCCTGATTGTAACACTCTCATCGTCATTGTCATCCCCGAACTTCAACTCAATGGATCCTCAAGGATCCCTCGTTTGTGCGCGGGGGGTTAATTTGCTCACGAAAGCGTTTATTTTCTGGAACTCCCCATCCCTAAATCGTTGCCAACTGTCCCTTCTCAAGGGGGACGAATAAAGTTTTACTGAGCTGATCGTTTCGTCTACCCCTCGTTTTAGGGACGGTGGCGTTTGTGCCATAAAGTGTCGAAGCGGAACAGTTTCGTCGTTGCCCTGAACCATGTCCTGCCCCAACAGACTTTTACAGTCAGGTCACGCTATCCAGGACGGAAGGGTTGGAGGAAAACTGTCTGGGAATGTCGTAAGGGAAAACTGGGAAGGTCTGCGATGTGTTCCAGGTTCTTTGTTCTCCGATTCGGTCAAAAGGGTTTTCCTCGGGATGGTTCGTCCACTATCAGTTGATGAACAGCTACAACACACCAGACCAAAGAAGAAGAAGACTCCAATCGAAAAGATGAATGAGGTGGAGAAAATGAAAATTTTATATCCCAATCCGGGGAAAAGAGTTTTTCACGTCTCATCAGTTTCGATTTTGTGTACACTTTTGCTGACGAGGTCACCAGTATGAACGGGACGACGAACGGTCGCCGGAACAGTTCCACGTCTGCCGGTGCGATGACCGTCTGGGGTGTTTACTTCCGTGCGGTTTTGTCCGTAATTAGAAACAACTTTCAGCGCCAGACATAACCTCTTGATGCATGGTGAGGAAGTTTGCAATTCTCGTGCACAGCTGCAGTATGGGATGGTGTGAACAGTTTGTCACCTGCTGCACACTTGTCTGGTGTCTGGGAGTGTCGATAAAGTGAGGAGTGTTATGGATGGTCGTTAGAACTGGACGGTAATTCCGGTAATGGAAACAGATTAAATTTAAAACAGCCACAGCTGTTTTTTTGAAGTAATTTTCAAAACTTCATAATATTACTAAGGTCTTGTAGGACCCCAAGACGGATTGAATGTGACCAAAACGGTCAAAATCGGTTCAGCCAGTCCGGAGATAATCGTGTGCATATTTTTCGGTGCACGGACTTACAGACATACACACGCACAGACATTTGTTCAGAATTTGATTCTGAGTCGATAGGTATCATGAAGGTGGGTCTATGAGGTCGAATCAGGAAGTTCATTTTTCGAGTGATTTTATAGCCTTTCCTCAGTTAGGTGAGGAAGGCAAAAAACATAGTCATAACTCCAAAATAGAGAGAAATAAAATAACAACCACGGTTTTAACATTCAATGAAAAAAGTGTAAAAAAATATCAGAAGTTTACGAGGTGACTATTAGGGTGGTCCAAATCCGGACTTTTTTGGGGCTACCCCCTGAAATCAAAGATTGACCCATCATTAGGCTAAATTCCAAATTTGAGCTCATTCTGACCACGGGAACCCCTCCCTCCAATCGCTTAAAGTTTGTATGGGAAAAATCGTCAAAATGTATGGAGAAAAGCAACTGTTTTACTTTTTTACCTGTGTAAGGCGCCATAGTTATCCGATTCTTACCATTTCTCAAATGTAGAACCTTCATTAAATTTAGAACAACTTTCCCGAAGACACCATATTTTTAGGATTTTTTCCCGCGAAGTTATTAGCGCTCAAAACTGACCATTTTTGCGCGGCTAGCTGTAAGGGGCTACCTAACAACGATGTTTAATTCCAATTCGAGCACACACGTGCTCTCTCTCAAGTTCAAACTCTCTCACGAGCTTGCTCGCCTGCCTGCTTGCCTGCCTGTTTACCTACAAGCTTGGACTGTTTCTTTGCTTGGACTTTTGTCGTCGTCGTCGTTTTCGTTTGCTATCCGCTGCGCTGCGTTCCTGGCATGTTTATTATAATTTTCAACTAAAATAGCAGGTTTGTTTTGAGATATATTTAGCATATAAATTCTTAGATTATGTCAAAATAAAAAAAGTGCACTGAAAAAAAATAATTTGAATAAAAGGCATGAATTTCAATAACAATATCCCTATTTAAAAAATTTACTCAATAATAACAGATGACAATGGAGTACCCGACGCGATTGGTAGTGAGCAATGTATTTCTTATGGAGCGAACTGTCAAACTACCACTCGAATCGGGTATTCCATTCATAGAGGAACTAATTTATCGAAATTTGTATTCTCTCACACACGCTCTGATAATATGATAAAAAGCAAAGTAATCCACTTTAACGACCCCCGGGTCTTTTGTGGTCTCTGTTGCAAGTTTCTGCTCATTTCTAGGCGTCCGAAGGTTATGTGTGGTGAGTCACTCAAAACCTCTTTTACGCAAATGGACCGACGTTTTACTTCCCCATCCGATAGAAGGCGTGTCAGGCAAATCTCGTCTCGAAAAATGCCACCGGGTCCGTCTGGGATTGAACCCAGGCCATACTGGGATTCAGAGGCTACCACGCTAACCACTAAACCACCGGACCCGGCTGATAATATGATATCTATTGTTAATCACATATTACATTTAATTTTATATCTCGAAATAAATATCGAAATATATCTTGAAAATTATAATAAACATACCAGGAACGCAGCGCAGCGGATAGCAAACGAAAACGACGACGACGACAAAAATCCAAGCAGAGAAACAGCGCGCGCTAAGGTAAACAGGCAGGCAGGCGAGCAAGCTCGTGAGAGAGTTTGAACTTGAGAGAGAGCACGTGCGTGTACGAATTGGAAATAAACATCGTTGTTAGGTAGCCCCTACAGCTAGCCGCGCAAAAATGGTCAGTTTTGAGCGCTAATAACTTCGCGGGAAAAAATCCTAAAAATATGGTGTCTTCGAAAAAGTTGATCCAAATTTAATGAAGGTTCTACATTTGAGAAATGGTAAGAATCGGATAACTATGGCACCTTACACAGGTAAAAAAGTAAAACAGTTGCTTTTCTCCATACATTTTGACGATTTTTCCCATACAAACTTTAAGCGATTGGAGGGAGGGGTTCCCGTGGTCAGAATGAGCTCAAATTTGGAATTTAGCCTAATGATGGGTCAATCTTTGATTTCAGGGGGTAGCCCCAAAAAAGTCCGGATTTGGACCACCCTAGTGACTATTCAAGTCAGAGTTTTCTTGCTCGCTTATTTAGTTTCAAAGTATAATGATTCAATTCAAATTATAATGTAAAATGATTATTATCTTGTAATAAAATATATATGAATTAATCTGATCTATTAAAAAAAAAAAAATATCAAATATATCTCCGGGCTAGTACACCAGAGTGGGATAATTTTAAAACTTAATTGGATGTTGTGATTAGATTCTTTATGATTTAATGCTTCTGAAACCAATTTGTTCAAACATTTAAAAATTTTAAACTCCATTTTTGTCGCAAGTGAACTATCATTTTCCAAAATAAACCAAAAAAGAACCGTCAAACCGTTGTGACGTCACGGAAAAATGTGTCACTAACTCTATTGCCATTTTTAAACCAATTCAAGCAAAAATAAATCAATCCGTATTTGCTGTGGAGTTTGATCTAAATTTCTAGAAATGTTGAAGATATTTTTAAATTCTACTTCTAAAATTCTAACATAGAAACTAATGTAATCTGTTCATAGTTGAAATATGCCAAAGGAATTAGTGTAAATTTTCCGATTTAATCTATGTTTCATTAAGAGTATCATGACATTTTAAGGGTTTCAAATCAAGCATATTTAGCAATATTTTCTTAAAAGTACATTTCAACATTTAAAAATATGTTGAAAACTACTGCTAAAGAGGTGTCATTCTTTTCTCATTTAATTTGTATTTTTCATTTAAAAAATTGGATCCAAAATCCCTCTGATTTTAACTCTTTGAAAAAAAAAAATTCATATGCTTATATTCAAAAATCTTCAGAAATTCGATTTGTGAAAGTTTAAGTAATTAAACAGCCTTTTTGCTCAAAAATTGGTTTCTCCTAGGTTGTTTATTATTCTCTGTAGCCATTTTTGCAAAACATTTAGCTCGATTGAATTAGTTTACCAAACATAATAAATTTTTACAGAACATTTTTTATTCTTAGCATTCTCTACGAAATGAGAATTTCCAATTTGATTTTTCGTATTTCTTATCTAGCTGAAACTTTTTGGGTGCTTTTTGTATGCCTAGAGAAGCCATTTGCATTCGGCATTGTCGTAGATGAAGACTGCTTCGATAAATTATCATACTCGATTTTTTTTTGCTGATTTTTAAAATCACTTTTTGTCACTAAAAGTTGACTAAAAAAACCTTTAAATTTTTTAATTATATGTTTGAAGGGACAAACAATGACAACTTTTCACAAAACTCCAAAAAGAGACAAAAATAGTGATTAAAAAAAACTAAAAATAGATTAAAAGCCATAATAACTTTTTTGAAAAAGTCCTAATTTTAATTCTTTTAAAAGTAGTTCTCATATTTGGGATCGCAGTAAGCCGGGCGTGCGGGCAGACGTGTTTTTTTTTCTGCTGTCGTTTTTTTTCTCTACGATCAGTTTTTAGAAAAAAGTTTTCAGAAGTATTTGAATCACACGGATTTTTGGATTAAGCCAGTGGTTTCGGCAGTTGCGACGGTGGTTCCTGTGGATTTATAAGAAGCTCGATTTTGGATCCTGGAAGAAGCACTGGCACGATGAACGCCATGAAGGCCACGATGGGTTATGTACCGGAATTGTCCGAACTACAAACCGGTGCAAGAGATTGCTTCAAGGGTGCGCGTTGCAAGCTGCTGCTCGTGGCCAAAGATCCGGACGGTGGATGTGACGGAGAATATAAAAATACGGAAACGGTTGCCAGCTGCCTGGAGCTGTTGAATCTTGACTTGGTGAGATCTATCCATTTTATCTAGCATTATTTGATAGATGATTTTATTCCCTTATTTTATATAATATTCTATTGATCATATCCATATTATCCCATTCCCACCTTCCTTTTCTCCTATCCACATTTCCTCCCCCTCCCCTCCCCTCCCCCATGCCCCTCAATATTATTATATGCCAAATTTACACTTACACACCACACCACAACTGTTTCTGAGCGTTTGGTACGGTATGTCCACGCATCCTTCCTCCCCTGATGATTCTATGAAATGTGATCCGTTCACAGAATCTGTCTCTGCGGTTAATGCAACGCAGTAGGCCTGGCCGCTTTAATTTTTGCTATACATTTTCGGGGTAACTCGGATGTACTGTAATCATTAATATTGACAAGAAAGAACTTGAGGCGTAATCTTACCACAAGTTCTTCCAGGATGCTTTCTTCGGACTGGCTGCGCTTGTGTTCGATTAGATTAGATTATATTAAAAGTAGTTCTCATATTTGCCCATTTTTGAATGATATATTTTCGAATAGCTGAAAAAATCCTGTCATTTTGGCTTGCTGAGATATAAAAATGCACAGATAAAAAACAGGAAAAATATGAAAATCTAGTCCAGCATCTGAAAATGCCAATAACAAATGTTTTCAACTTTTTTTTTTTTTAAATCATTATTGTTAAGTTTTGCAATTATTTTTAATCCCATAAAAAACCTTAAAATTAAAAAAAAGTTGATTTTTCGAGAGCTTTTGTGATTGCATAACTGTTAAATTTACTTAAAAAATTGATTAAAAAGTGTTTTGATCTATTTTAGATTTTTTTAAATAACTTTTTTTTTTAATGTATACCATGCCGACATGGTCGAAGTTTTTTTTTTCCAGTTTCAGAATTTTCTTAAAACTGTGGCATTTTATGTCTGCTAAATCAGATTTAAAAATATATTTAAAAAAATTCTTTCGTAAATGAATTTTAGTGACAAGAAGAGATTTAAAAAACGAAAGAAAAAAACATTATTTGAATTGGCAAATAATGTTTTTGAATTGTCAAATATTATTAGTTATCCGAAATATCAGAGAATTGCTCTACAAAATAAAACGACACTATCATAATTATTGTTTTAATTTTTTGATTGTTTGTTCATGTATTAATCTTCTATATATATACAAAATTTCGACGGTTTTGTAAGAACGCGAATCAGTTCAATACGGATCGTCGGATCGAGGTGCTATTTGTTACGTTGGGTTCGTATAAGTCCAAGGAAGGTTCTTACGCCAAAAAGTGACAACATTGACCACTCGGGGACCGATTCCGGGAAATCTGCAGATTGTATGGGAAAAGTTACGTAAAATCAAATTTTGATCGCAGGAGGCTGCATAAGAAAACAAGCTAAAAACGTCAACAAACGAGAAAAAAAAGACAAGACGAAGTTTGTCGGGTTTAGCTTGTTTGATTATAATACATTTATGTTTGTTCTGGGTTTTTTGTGTACATTATTTTTTGCAAAATGTTAAACAAATTCTTTATCAGCTATCACATGCCTTGTACCCGCGTTAATTTCTTCCACTTGCAAAGTTCAATGCTCGACCCTTTAAGCCGCCAGTCGTCGGAAGTTTAACTCGCGGGGATCACCACGTCCCGTATTTGCATGCAGCTCGTTATAGTCCCTGTGTCTGGATATCGCGCGGGAACAACACTCTCATAAGTATGATTTATGGCCATTTCACACTACCCCTCTCCTCCTCCGTTAAAGGTCCACATTTGATTGCAATTTCTACCATCGATAGCGACGGCGCAACAAACTGCAGCACTTTGAAAACTTCTTTTTTTATTATATTTATTAACACTTTTGCTCTTCACTTGGTCGAGTTCGAGGAAAAACAGTGCACTCTGGTCGCCTGGTAAAGTGCAACACTGGAATAAATCTTTATTTGCAAAAGGAAAGGGGTAAATGGGGCAAAATGGAAAACCTGTTAAATTTATAAAAAAAAATCTGTTTCAAAATGATATTATTAGTTTTTGGTTGAGAAAAACTAACAAATTCATAAATTTATCCCAAAATGTCCCATTTTTGGACCGGATGGCACAAAAGAAAAAAAAACAAGCGAGATGCACATTAACAGTCATAACCGTGTCGTCACACCACAGTCTAGCTCTTAGTTTGCATGCAGATGATTGACCGTCGTATTAAAAAAAAAAACATTTGCAGATCGATATTTATGGAAAGTTTAACTCAAACACTCGAGAGATGGTGAGGGAAGGTCAGTGCCATGTCGTGTCTGAACATTTCGCGACTAATGGGTGGAAATTTACAACCGTCGCAAATTGAACTCCCCGTGAAGAGTTGAGTGCACAAAGTTAATTACTTTAAATGTTTAACGTGTGTTATTTTCCGGTATACAATCAAATGACAAATGATGCAACGCCCTAAACACACCACCGCCTCTTGAAGCCATTATCTAACACGGAATAGAACTTTATCACCGGTACACGTGCCAGGTCGTAATGCAAGTTGTTTTAACTTAAATACCGTTTGTTTGTACTGTGTTGAAGGAGTTAATGTTTGTCCAGGGATAGGTTAGTTTTATGGCAGATTTGAGCTGTGTCTTATTGACATGCCTCGTTCAGCAATGTAGGTCTCTGTTTGCCACTTTTTGATTGTGCGGAAATGGAACACAGTAGATTGTCAACAGCTGTGACCTGGATTTTTAAAAGTCATCAAATGGTTCATTATCCATATTCTTATTATTTCAGTAATTTCTATTAGGGGCCATTTATAAACCACGTGGACACTTTTTTGGAAATTCCAACCCCTTCCCTCCTTCGTGGACAATTTCCATACAAATAAAATCTTTTTTGAGCGTGGACAACCCCTCCTCCCCTTAGGTGTCCACGTGTTTTATGGATGGTCCCTTAAAGGCATTGACAAACCATAGCAAAATTTACCCTGAACCTTGGCCGTCCCATTTTATGCATTAGAATTTTTTGTATTTTTTTTATCTGGTTTAAATATTTTGGTGGCCTTAGGCTTAGGCTTAGGTCATAGTTTGACCAAAAAGCCATTTTGTGTCATCACGATGAAATCATTGCAAACCTCACTATAACATTTTGATATAATTTAATCGGAAAGCACAGAAAATACAATTTAATATTTTGCTTAAATAGTAAAAGGAGGAAAAAGCCCTTCTCACAGCGTCGTTGCTCGGAAGGCACGCCGACGGGGGAATGAATGATTATTTGGCGCCGCGTACGAATTAAAACTATTTTTAAATCATTGATGGTGTGTCTTACAGCAGCCGGCTGCCTAAGACCTATAAAATTGCAACTGATAAACAAATTGCTTATGGTCGCATCACCTACCACGGTGAATCCTGACCTCGTACCCATCTTACTAACCCCTCAAAACTCATGTGATACTTTGTCGGAGACGCAGTCGATTTGGCGGTCCCATCACTCAAGTATCGGACTAACATTCCCATCCACTTCCCCGTGTCTTACCACTGGTCGTGACCGGCGTCGGTATTGATCAGCATGATAGGGATCTTTGAAAATTGCGAAGGGGTGATGATTGGTTCCTACTTTTCATCTGTGGTCCACGGAGCAATTTTTGGGAGTCCTGGTCAATAACGAAGTAGCAGCTACGGGTAGACACCAATGCTATGCTATGCTATGCTAAAGCCATTTTGTGTCATTGGTTTACCCATACAAGGCTCCATACAATTTTAGCAGCTGTCCATACAAAAATGACAGGGAATTTTCTGATCGCTTTGGTGTCTTCGGCAAAGTTGTGGGTATTGGTAAGGACTATTGAGAAAAAAAAACATTCATGAAAAAAATTGCCAATTTTTTATTACCTTGTTAGCACATAAAACCTATTTCCGAAATCTTTTTTCCAAATTTTAAATTTTCGATTTTTTTATAAGTTTAGGGGACAAAAACAAACGCAACTTTTTAGCCGTAGGGAAGTACGAACAAAAAAATATCCACCAGTTGAGAAAATTTCAATAAAATTGCATAAGAGATATTAAAGATTTGACCTCTGGTTGCTGAACTACAGCCAATAAAAGAAAAAAAGAAACAAGAAAATTGTAGTTTTAAGTTTTAAGCTGTTTATTCAAACAGCCATCAGGGGTGATATTGGGTCTGAGGGTTGAGATTGGTTCATACAAATTTCAGCATTTTTGTACAACCCAATCTCACCCCTCAGATCCAATGTCACCCCTGATGACGGTACCAATATCTGAAACATTTGTGAAATTTTCCGATCTTTTCGTAAAAAATATTTTTTTAAATTTTTGAATCTAGACTAAAATACCAAAAGGGTGCAATATTGAGTATATTTTTCTTGTTTCAAACGAAAATAAATCAAATAAATCTACTGGTCTTTTGATTTCAAAATTTATCAAACTATTGAGCAGTTCTCTACGTTTTTGCAAATCGACTATTCATTGTGTTTTGATTTGAACAATACATTCTTTGTACATTGATTCCTTACGTCCAAAGTCATTTTCAATAACCGGTTTCTATTTACAAGACGTCATGAAAACTTTGGGGCCATCCATACGAATGTGCTATGAAAACGTAGTAAAATCTATAATTGTAACTTAAGATGAGATTTTCTGATCGATTTGGTATCTTTGGCAAAATGAGGTTAGGGTTTTGCCTTCCTCACTGAGGTATGGCTATTATAATAATCCTGCTCTAAAAATGAACTTTTTACAGAAAGCTCGCAGACCCACCTTCATCTATACATATCCGTATGATTTTTTTTTCTTTTTTGGATTTGTTTAAGTGGACCAAAAGTGCAAACTTTTGAACTATAGTTAGGCCTTTTTTGTGACTATTTTTAGATGAATTGAATTTTCGCTCGAAGCGTACTCATGTGAAATTTTTACGTAGAACCATTTTCTGGTAAAATTTTTCAAAACATTTTTTTTAATCAAATTTTAAAGTAGAGCAATCCTCTGAGATTTCGGCCACCCAAATTTCTGCATTTTATTATTGAATTTGATTGAAACTATTTGGGTGCTTTCCGTATGCATAAAGAGGGTATTTTGCATAATCAGTTTGTCCAAACCATTTTCTATACAAATTTGGCAGCTATCCGTACCAAAATGGTATGTAAAAATTCAAAAATCTACAAATTTGCAGAAATTTGTTGAGCGATTTGGTGTCTTCGTTCGAAGTTGTAGATATTGTTCCGACTTTCAAAGAATGAAAATTAGGACAAATATACATTTTCGATTTTCAATGTTTAAGGATGAAATCTGTGTTTAATTCTGTCATCTAAAAAAACAAAAAACATTTTCTAATATTCAAAATCACGACTATCGTTTTAATAGGTGAAAATTTAACATAAACAACAACTACGCAGAAGATTCCAAAATCGATAAGAAAGTCCCTTCTCAAGATACGGATTTTCTAACGTTTTCTTAGCACTTTTGTATGGACAGCTCCCAAGTTTGTATGGAGACTTCAATGATGCAAAATGGCTCAATTGGGCATGAGGAATTGATGTACAATGTTTCATCTATTTTTATTTTTATTTTAAATAGAAAAAGGTGTCAACAACTTGTTTTGGTAAGCTATTTAAAAAAATATATTTATCTGAAATATATAGTTTGAACCTTAAATAATTGCCCGTATTTCTATGTGTATTTTAGCTGTTCACAGTATATTTTTTTTCAAATATTCTTATCACAACTAATTTCTTGTGTAGTCGTAGTGGCGTAATACACTTTAATTTTTAAATTATGAATGATTGGCTCTTCTATTCAAACCCACGCATCACTTGCCACTCAAAAAGCCTCGTCTAAGCTTCGCATTCACGGGGAAAAATCTAACCACTTTTCTTTGGTAAAGCAAAATAAGGAAAAAAAAAACGAAATTTTCCTCTATAAATAAGTAATCCGGATACTTTCTCGTTACCATGATCCAGACCTCAGGTTGGTTGGTTGGTTGCGGTGCATAAGGTATAATGAATACGTGGGAGTGTTGAATGGGAAGAAGACTTTAAAGTGAGCTTTGGAAGGACACGTCTGCCACCAGCAACACTGCCACCCACTACTACTTTATGCGATGCAGCATGATAGTGTTCTCTGCCACCAACCAGGGCGAGGGAAAAGGAGTATCGTATCGAAGTTGTTGCTTGCGTGGGACGGAAAAGTCCTGTCAGGTACACTTATTCCAGTTAAAAAAATGTGCTCTGAAATTTCATCAAATTGACCATACGTAAAAAAGGAGGCTTGTCAAATTGTATCGATGATCTGGCAACCCTGTCTAAGGTTTTGAGTAATTAAGTGCAGTTTAATCAGCTTTTCAAAGTAATATGTCAAATGTTTCGATTAAAACAACTTTCGCAAGCGTCCAACTCTACTAGGTTAGATAGATTTTGGACAGATGTATCAAATAAGCCTTTGGAAGATCTGGCAACTCTGTAATAAAATATCATTACTTATGAGGGATTTTACAATATGTAAAAAAAGTATTTACACCCCTTGGGCACTATGCACATATTGTGATAAAACATGTAAACAATTTAAAGTTTGACAGAAACCTAGTACTACGTTTTGTTCATGAACTCATGCCGAACATTTTGCTACAAAATGCTCATGAAAAAATGATTTCTATAAAAAGTTATGTAACAAATACTATTACAAAAATCAATAAAGGTGCAAAAACAGTTTGTACACCTTTCAAAAAATTAACACAAATAAAGTTTTTTGTTGACAAATCACCATAAATCCAGTCTACGAACTCCAAATAGGCATCCTTGACTGATTAAAAAAATAATTTGGATTGAATATAAAGTTTACTAACTACTTAGCATAATAGTTTATATAACTCTGGAAATTCTATGTAAAACTTATCTAAACATAATTTTGAAAACTTTTAATTCAACTAAATGTCAGTATATTACCATAGAATTGCTAAATAAACATTTTGGAGTGGGTATAACGCCGTTTGGGGGTCTTTGTATCGCTAGAATAGATTTTTCATTGGAATTTCGTACCAACCCGGAACTACGTCTACGGAAAATCCGCCGGCATCCGAACCGGTCCACGATTCACAAGTCAACCTATGTGGCATCGGAAAGGGCATAAAATTTCCGATCTTTTGATACCCATACATCTAGGTTTTCTATAAAACCCACGTTTTTAAATACCTGAGCAAAAAGTAAGTTTGATCCACGAGAACAAAAATTACGAAATTCCATACATTTTTGGCAGGTTGCTCAAACGAAACCATAACAACGATTTTACCTAGGTATTTAAAAACGTGGGTTTTATAGAAAACCTAGATGCATGGGTATCAAAAGATCGAAAATTTTATGCCCTTTCCGATTCCACATAAGTTGACTTGAGAATCGTGGACTGGTTCGGATGCCGGGTTGGTACGAAATTCCAACGAAAAATCTATTCTATCGATACAAAGACCCCCAAAACGGTGTTATACCCACTCCAAAATGTTTATTTAGCAATTCTATGGTAATATATTGACATTTAGTTGAATTAAAAGTTTGCAAAATTAAGTTTAGATAAGTTTTATATAGAATTTCCAGAGTTATATAAACTATTATGCTAAGTAGTTAGTAAACTTTATATTCAATCCAAATTATTTTTTTTATCAGTCAAGGATGCCTATTTGGAGTTGGGAGACTGGATTTATGGTGATTTGTCAACAAATAACATTATTTATGTTAATTTTTCAAAAGGTGTACAAACTTTTTTTGCACCTTTTTTGATTTCTGTAATAGTATTTGTTATATAACTTTTTATGGAAATCATCTTTTCGTGAGCTTTTTATAGCAAAATGTTTGGCATGAGTTTCTGAACAAAACGTAGTACTAGGTTTCTGTCAAACTTTAAATTGTTTACATGTTTCATCACAAAATGTACATAGTGCCCAAGGGGTGTAAATACTTTTTTTACATACTGTATATTTTTTTCTGGTCTGCTTTGGATCGAAATATCTTTAATTTTAAGGAGAAATTTTAACAGAAACTGAGTGTACATGATGAAGGATGTCTCTTATTTTTCTTCCTTGTCGTGGTCACCATATCGGAACAGACAGTTCAAGGATACATTTTGCTAGCTGACTTGCTGGTTGGCCAGAAACAAAGAAAGGTCCTGTGTTGGTTCGATATGGTGCATCGTCAGAGATGCAACTACCAGCTGCACTTGCTCACTTGCACTGTAGTAGTTCGTGATGATGGTAGTGGTTATCAATGTAAACTTTGTTATCCTTTTGCAACGCGCGATTGCACCACTACATGTCCAACACTATCAGTGGCAGTTGCGCGCGTGATCCTTTTCCCTCTCGTCTCACTAATACCACCAAACTCGTTTCATGTGTGTGAGAATCCTTCCTGACGACGACGCAAAGTGGAACAAAGAGCATCAACTTGGAGTGCACTTGCAACCAGTTTCGTCCTTCGTCCCCGTTCACCTCCTCGTGTTAGTGCGCCAGCAGGTGCATCAACTGCTGCAAATTGCATTCGGAGTTGACCTATTTATCCAGGATATGCCAGGACACGGTGGCGTTGCTCTACATAGGAGGAGAAACGCGGTTCCTCGCGAAGGGGGAACTTGAAGTCGGTCGAAATTGGGTCAAATGTTGTTGTTTTCTTGATGCTGTTGCTCGCGGATGATGGGTTCGAGGAAGTGCAGAACACTGTGTACCCGTATGACAGGTCACGAACGATTGTTGCATATTTTAAAACCTCGCTGAGGGGGAAAATAGCAAATTTCACGGGGACCTCAATTTCTAAACACAAAATTTCACGCAAATTTCGCGGAACGTGAAAAATGTTAAAATAACTCTAAAAATCTTTTGTTTAAATCACAGAAACTACTTTTTATGCTTCATTATATATTATTCTTCAATAAACTAAAAAAATCTTCACTGAATTTGAACGTGACACAAAAAAAAATCAAATAATTTTAAAAAAAGTTTCCACCTGGTTTATGGATGAGCTCTATTTATATTTTAAAACAAAATGTAGGGCATGCGTATTATCATTTATTGAACTACTTTTTTAATATTCAACAAATAATGCAAAAACATTTTCGCTGATTTGCTTCTGTTTTATCAGTTTACTTTTTATTGAATTTCATATCAAAGCAAGGTTGACGATCTTGTCCAAAATGAGTAAAATAGTTTGAATTTTCTGCGTCATTAAGCCCATTCAAAATATTTTTAAAGGATTTCATCTCTCTTTTCAAAAACTAAATTTAAAATCAATAGGCAAAAATAATATAACTTGTAACAAAATCGAAATTTTTATTCAAAATGAGAACAGAAATTTTTCTAACTTTCACGGGAATCATCCACCCAAATAATCAAAATTCTTTTAAAATTAAACAGGACTTCGAAAAAATCTGAAATGTTTTTAAAATGTGATTTCAAAGATAATAAATACTATCAGTTTAATTTCTAATAAAGTAAAGCTTATTTCTTTGAATTTCTTTTGAGATTGCACATTTCAAATAAAATATAAGTAAAATTTTTACTAAAGTGAAAAAAATATTTCAAAATTTTGTTAGTTCCTAAAAAAACTGAAAAATCTAAACAATTCTTCAAATTGTTCATATCAAGCTTTTCAATTGAAAACTTATAAAATTTACTTAAATAGTCTTTATGGTTGAAATATTGTTGTCAATATTTGAAGAAAAAAATATATTTGAGAAAATTTGTCAAGTTCAAGAATTTCACACCGTCCGCGAAATCATCAAAATTCACTAACCCTATATTAGTAATTGAACAAGGGTATTACCTCGCTGAATTCTACAGTAGTTCTTTAAATTATTTTTATTCCTATTTGAGTTTGATAAAATATTTTGAGAAAAATCGTTACAGTTTCACACAAACATAAAATTTCACGGGATTTCACGGAAAAAGACAAATTTCGCGGATTTCACGCTGTCCGCGAAATCGTGAAATTTCACTAACCCTAATAATTATGTTGAGGAGTTTTTTATTCTCTTTAGCTGCAAATAAATAAATAAAAAAATAGGAGCGATTTGTTACTTGTTCGTGATAGATTGCTTTCAATGATGGTTGCAACATGTTCATCAAATTTGATATATTTAAGATAATAGATTTTTTTTTCAAATTATTTATTACTATCAAATAGAGATCCTTTATTAACAAAAAAATCAAATTATTCGCTCTACAGCATTGCCTTGTTCTCGATTGCGAGATTCCTACTCGAAACTAGGTGTTCGAAGGCTTGATTGTTGAGGCAATTGCAAACCTCTTTTTACACCTATGCTTCCATCCAATCCGGGATTCGAACTGACGACCTTTGGATTGTTAGTCCAACTGCCTAAAAGCGACTCCACCGAGACAGGACCCAGGGAGACGACTTCTACACCTGGACTGAGCTAACGACCTGATCACTAGGTGTGCCCGGAGCCAACATTTACTTCCCCGTCCGACGGAAGGCGTGATCAGACAAATCTCGTCTCGAAAAATGCCACCGGGACCGTCTGGGATCGAACCCAGGCCGACTGGGTGAGAGGCAATCACGCTTACCCCTACACCACGGTCCTGACTCAACTAATTTTTTTTTTGTTTTCTTGCATTTCAGGTGAGGAATGATTCTTGAAGAACATGCAATTATTTCAGGTAATCATAAAATTCTGCAGTGTCTTTCAATCTCTGTCATATTAACTAGAAGAACAGCACGAAATTCCATCGAGCACCTAATGTTGGCGTATCACTTTGGTCACGTTGACGTTCATTTATAGTTTCTAAAATGCGTTTTAAATGAAACATATAATCTTATAACCCTAATGGTTAGTGAATATTCCGCGAAATCACGTGAAATTTAATATTCTATATCCAATTAACTAAATTCGTCACGATTTTTAAATACTCTATTTATTAGCATCAAGTTATAACAAATCTATAATCAAGTGATAACAAATCTATAAAAGCTTATTAGCTTATTATAAGGCAATAACAATTTCAATTTTTATGTTCATTTATTTTTTGCCCCTTCCCTCAACTTTGGCAGAGTAATGGGACATAAACTTTAAAAAAATATTTGCATCGACCTTGAGTGCTTTTTGAATTCAAATTTGGTTTTAGTTCTAAAAATACAGCCGTTGATTTGTTTGACTTTTTTCACGTTTATTAAAAATTATGATCATTTTGAAAAATTGGCAACACTGCCAAATGATTTTTATCAACAATGGCACATAGTGATAAAAAAATGTGATTTCTATAATTTAAAACATTCCTATCTAAAAATGCGTTTTTCGAAAATTGTTAAAAAAATATTATTTTTTGTGAAATGTCAAATACCAAAATGGGTAACTTTTTTTAGAGTGTAACAAATTTTTCAAAGAAGTCCTGAGTTGTATTGTTAATTTGATGTTGGTCAAACGCGGTGGATTTTCTTGAAATAATTCGTTGGTGTTGAACTTTCAAAAACTGATCGCGGTAGATTGCGGTGGATACTTTACAACACAGTTTTTTTGTGTAATCAATGACAGTTCGAATTATTTCAAGAAAATCCACCGCGGTTAACCAAAATCAAATTAAGAATACAACTCTGAGCAACCTATAAATAATTTTGCCGAAAATTCCGTGGGATAGTTTCGATGACAAAAACTTTGTATTGACCTCAAGAAAAATAATGTTGTTGAAGAATATTGAGCAATTCTCTGAGATTTCGGTCATTCGATTTTTTTTTGTATTTTTTAATTCGGCTGAAACTTTTATATGCCCAAAGAAGCCATTTTGCATCATTAGTTTGTCCATATAATTTTCCATACAAATTTGGTAGCTGTCCATACAAAAATTATATATGAAAATTAAAAAAAAAGTATCTTTTGCAGGATTTTTTTGATCGATTTGGTGGCTTTTGCAAAGTTGTAGGTATGGATAAGGACTACACTGAAAAAAATGATACACGGTAACAAATCACTTAAACTTGATTTGCAAAAAACACTATTTTTATTTTATGATATGTTTTAGGGGACATCAAATGCCAACTTTTCTGAATTTTCCAGAATGTTCAAAAAATATTTAACCTTCCGGGCAGACGGTAATAACAAAATCAATAATATTTCAATAACAAATTTTGTTAAAATAACAAAAAGTGTTATTATTTTATCCTGAACTTTAACTTCAAGAAGAAAAAATAATAACAGTAACAAGAGTTGGTATTGAAGTGATATTATATAGAAAATGTTTAATAACACGCTAATAAGAGGAAATGTTATACATTTAAAAAATTCTCCTAAAAACAAGATTTGTTATTCGTATGGTATTCTGACTTAGAAATAAAATAACCATAAATCGCAAGTGTCGAAAAGTGTCCATAACACAATCTGTTATTATTTGTTCTTTTGTTAAATATGTTTAGATCTTTGGGATAATTTTGTCCAATTTCATCGGGGTCATTCCCAGTCAACTCATTCGGAATTCTGAAACGGAATTCAATTCGAATCGTTTACGTATTCCGTTTCAAACGCAACAACCGATTCCGTGTACGTATCGGTTGTTGCGTTTGAAACGGAATACGTAAACGATTCGAATTGAATTCCGTTTCAGAATTCCGATTGAGTTAACTGGGTTATTTTGGCCATGAAATGGGGTCCTTAAGCTAACATTATTCCAAAAAGTTGAAATTTTGAATGTCGATTTTTTTAAATTATTTGATATACTCCCTAAGGGACTTTGCTGAAATTGGCTAGAACTATGGGATAATTTTGACCATTTTCGTCTGGGTCATTATCTTGGCCATGAAATGGGGCCCTTAAGCTAAAATTATTCTAAAAAGTTGAAATTTTGAAGGTTGATTTTTTTTAATTATTTGATATACCCCCTAAGGGACTTTGCTGAAATTGGCTAGAACTATGGATAAATTTGACCATTTTCGTCTGGGTTATTATCTTGGCCATGAAATGGGGTCCTTAAGCTAAAATTATTCTAAAAAGTTGAAATTTTGAAAGTTGATTTTTTTTAAATTATTTGATATGCCCCCTAAGGGACTTTGCTAATATTGGCTAGAACTATGCAATAATTTTTACCCTGGGACGGGACGGCTGGATAGAGTCTTCTTTTTGAGTGTTTACGTTTGTATTCTTCTTTGGGTTTTTGCAAGAAAATTCGTGTTCGAATACAAATATCAAGCAACCTGTAATTCAGATAGCTTGACAATTCAAATTTTCTTGATGATGTTTTTCAACTCAATGCTCAAGCATGCGGATAACTTTTTCTTTGGTGTAAATGTTGTTTAGTTTTTCCTCGCAGATTTTTTTGAATTTGGTTGTTAAAATTTGCGGTTGGACGTGGGTGGATAATCCTGAGTTGATGTTCCAGCGTTTTACGGTGGATCCGTTCATAAGGCGCTGCCGGATACAAATTACTTGAAATGGTTGGCAAATCAAAGATGACTCGAGGTCACGCTCGAGGTAAATGATACGATACGATCACGACGAGTCAAAAATGTTCACATCTTCAATTTTTTATGTGTTTTTTTTATATGAAAGATTTTTAATTTTCTTTTGGATTTGAAAAATGCAATATGATTTAAATACGTTTTCTTACTTCAATCTAAAAAAATCCTAAAAAGCCTGCAAGTCATTAAATGGGAGGGGAGATTATTTCTAAGATCTGCTCCTGTCGTTGTCCCGTTACGCAAAGAAAGTAAATAAATAATACCCAGTTCCCCAAAGAGGAGCACACTTGAAGAGTATCGGGGCCGGCATTTACAAAGCGAATTCAACGGCAATTTTTACTCAACTAATGCGAAAGTTAACATTCCATAGGTCGCACGCCTTAAGGTGTCAGAATCGAAAGAAATGGCTGGCAAAAATTCAAATTTACGCCAATTCATTCACTTCAAAGAGCAAAAAAGTTTGTTTTTCAATTTGTGGCAATGTGTTGAAATGAAAAAGTGCAAAAAATCAAATAGGCTAAACTGTGGCCATTATTTTTGTTTGCTTTTTAAATCCAGTTCTACGATGTTGTTTCTTCACGGCACATTTTAATTTCACGGGAAGCACAGGTTTAATATTGTTCAATCTAGATGACATTTCTATGTAACAGCAAAAAAAATAACAATAGTTTTAAATGGGCAAATAATAGTCAGTTCATGAAATGTTTTGTTTTTTAAAATGAAAATGCTGATAAGTCAACATTCGGTGCACGATAGAAATAATTGCCTTTCAATTGAAAATATTTTAATCAATCTATTAATGCAATTTACAATTATTTGTGAAATTGATTTAAAATTGTTTATTTTTTTTCAACTCAAATTACAATACTTCTCATTTTCTCCTCATAAGAAAGGACTGGTTTAGGTTGACAGAAGCGGCCATGTTGAAAGTGGTTTAGTTTGACAATAGGTTTTTTTTCTCTTTGTTTATCCCATCCCAGTTTTTACCAATTTAATCGTGGTAATTTATTTGAACATGAAATGGGGTCCTTAAGCTAAAATTAATCTGATAAAATTAAATTTTGAAGGTTGTTTTTCTTTTTTTTAAATTGAGTTGTATTCCCTAATGAAATTGATTTATTTATTGAGAATTTTTGAAATGTGAATAACAAAAAATGTTATTATTTTCACAGAGCGAGGAAGTCGGAGCTGACGTTGAAGTTCGAGCTGGAGTGAGACCTTGGAGACGGTTATTGATCGATTCCGTTATCCCTGAAAGGAGGTGAAAATTTGTTTATTTGTCCCCATTGAAAACCTGATTTCCCATATACTTCACAGCCAATTCAGTCACCCCCACTTAAAAAATATACAGAGAGTAATAAACCCAAAGCGTGGGTTGACCAATTAAAATTCTACCCACCCAAAGCACACCTGGGGTCTCGCAAAAATAAAAAAAGTTGACTCAAAGACCACAAGCTGTTCACACCTTAATTTGAGCTTGGAGTTTGCCACAACCGTGCTAAAATCAAAAATGGGTCACGACACGATCGTGGAAAAGGCCACAAAGATATTGCGCGATAACTTTATTGAACACTTGCTGATTCAACAGCCCAACTTCTAGCGATTTGTGGTGCAATATTTGCTCACCCACCAAAAGAGAGTTAAAAAAAGAGCAACAAGAGGATCATCAAGTCCCGTTGTCCGCTGGATGGGCTAATTAGTTCCCCGCAACGGCAAATTGCTGGACGGGCGGTGATACTTTTATGAGTGCTATTAGTTGTTGGGTTGTTCCAGTTTCAAGCGAAAACAAATGAGTTTTTGTTTGTAGAGAGATTTATTGTAAGACTATTTTTAACGAGACCTGTTTTGAACGCTCTAAATCTTAAGATTTTCATTTATTATGCAAAAAGGAGTATTTTGCATCTTCTGTATTTTCCACATAAATTTGCCGGCAGGAAAAAAAACAACAAATTTACGCGCAAAGAGTTCAACGATTTCCGCACCAATCTTGACCTGTCCCAACCCACAACCTGTCATCGGTCGGGAATGTCCTCTATTGACAATGTAAACACATCATTCCCCCTGCTCCTACTCCACGTAACCGACCGTTTTTGCGAGAGAGTGGTAAACAAATTTGCACCAGGTCTCCGTCGTTAAGAAGATTAACGGCCAAACAGCCATGACATGGCAGCACATGCTTCCGAAACACACGCCATCAGTCTTTTCTTGGGCGGGGATCTTCAACGGTCTTCCACTTGGACGGACGGCTTGTAAGAGGGGAAAGAGTAGTGCAGTGTCCTAGGGGAGACATAGGCAAATGTACGTGGATTTGAGTTTCAGACAAAATATTGCAGATTTGTCCATTTGTTGTCCTGTTACTAATGGTGAAAAAGTGGGTGATGTACCTATTTTGGACCTAATAAAAAGTTTAAAATCACTTGGCCTGATTTGGCAACAGTTACACTAAAATTTGCTTGTTCCGGCTGGATTTGTAGCTTATCCCAAAGTAGATTATCCGAGTTGTGTAAAATCTTAATAGTTCTCGCAGGGTAAAAAAAAGTTAAATAGTTTTATGATTTATTTTGGACCCAAGACGATCCTTAATTAATACCTAGAATTAGAAATTTTCAAATGCCGTCATTACATCAAATAGCATCAAAAAGGCAAACATTCACCCCTATTTGTCTGTGGCCCCTTCGGTATAGTTCAGTCTTCTAGGCTTGTTTTTGTTCTGCTGCCGGAAAGAAGCTCTCCGACGGCGGCGTGTGTCGGACTGGTGCACACCTGACACGGTTCCGCCATATGGAAAGCCTCTCGGGGTGAGTGGTATTTTCCACAACCCAACAGAACCCCTTTCGGCTGGAATGCAAGTGTGCAATAAGTCTTTCTTTCATGAGGAAGAAAAAGAAGAACACCCACCCCTCCCGTAACAAAGCACTTCTTTGAGTAGCTTCATCAGGTGACGATATGTTTTATTTTGCTTGCGGAACCGTGTTGGGAAAAAGGAAGCCTCCTGCAATTTTCCCTTGGGTGGTTATTTTCCATCAGCACAACAACACAACGCAGCAAGGTAACGCAACGGTGCATTGACTCGACCTGGATATTTTATATTGGAATGTTGAACAATGTGGGGGTTTTTAAACGGAATGCATGCAAAAAGGGGAGCACATTATGAGGATGGTAGAATGCCAAGTCAAGCCGATTAGGAACAGAGGTAGGTTTGAGGGACTAGTTTCATAATTGTGGCATAGAAAAGAAAAAAAGAAAATTCAAGCTTATTTGTACTGTGATAATAGGATGTTTAGCGCTGGCAATGGAGTACCCGACGCGATTGGTAGTGAGCAATGTATTTCTTATGGAGCGAACTGTCAAACTACCACTCGAATCGGGTATTCCATTGTTTCATCTGACAGTGTGTCATGTTTGATTTTATAGAATTTGTGTAAAAGTAGCCCTTCCACGTCATCTGATCGACCTGTCCTGAGAAGAACATGGAACATGAACATCTGTGTCTTTTTAAGGTTTGAGCTGTTTGTTGAAGATTTGCTGTTTCTTGGTGAGAGCTTTCTATCATACACGAACACATCACATCCAACTGATTCGAAGCGTTGGTACGGTATGTCCACGCATCCTCCCTGTTGATAGTGAGAATCTGTCTCTGCAGTTAATGCAACGCAGTAGGCATGGCTGCTTTAACATTTGCTGTATACTTAATATTAAATATTAAATATTGAAATAACAAGCCATAGTTTCAAGATTTGCATGGAAAAAGTGTTTCAAAATGGATTTTTACACTAGTTCAGTTGTTTTGCAATCATTAGTATTCAAAATATGTAAGATTTGACAAAAACAAAAATTTTAGCGAAAAAATCTTTTTGAGATAATAAACATCGAAAAGTAAAAAAAAATGTTTAGGTCAACCCAAACATGCTAAAAATGATTCTAAACACAGGGGAATGCATTTTAAAAAGATTTCAGCTGGTTTCTTAAGAACTTCAAATAATCGAAGCATGGCCAAATTTCTTTTGTAGGGGAAATATGTCTTTGGGAGCGTTCTTTTATTACGTAACGTAGATGGGGGGGGGGGGGGGTCTGAGGCCGTGTTACGCTCCATACAAAATTTTTAGGGAGGTGGTCTAAAAAACGCTCCCTATTCTCAATAACCACCTATTAACGCCAAGTGGAGAGTTTGAAACTCGAATAAAACTTCAAAATATTTGTTAGGTCAAAAACTTATCAGCAATAATGCCCCGACCCTCTCCGATTTCAATTAAACTTTGTAGACATGTTATCCTACGCTTATATAAGCCATTTTGGTCAAAGACAAACTTATGGGAAATTGGACGAGCTTTCCGGTAAAAATATTTTCGAGACTGAAAAATCAAGTCTGTCATATAGAAATTGCCAAATACCATAAAAATCCTATTTTCACAACATTTTTATTTTTAAAACCGCTGTTACTTCACAATGGTCAATATGGATACTTTTATGTAAAATTGTCTGAAAAATCGACTCTCGTGTTCGGTTTTTGAAAATTTTGATGTTAAGAGCACTTAAAAAAAAAAACAGTTTCAGTAAATGATTTTGTTTTTTTAGGTGAGTTGCTCCTTCCTGCATTTTTCGTGAGTCTTTTTGTAACATCTTAGGCTAATTTCACAAAAATTTTGAACGAAAAAAAAATCGTAGGCTCACCTTCAAATTTTACTTTTAAACTTAAAGATCAAACAATCTCATAAAAGTGGAGTGTTTTTTTTCTTCCAGTGTATTTTTTTCGGAAAGCTCGTAAAATTTCCTACAAGTTTGTCTTTGACCACTTTTTGATACGATGCAACGGCTTCGAGATACAGCAATGTTGAAATTACGAAACACAGAAATATTTAAAGCACTTACTCCCTTCTCAAATGTCATTATCGAGTGACACTGGCTCCATATACACAAAAATGGATTATATATGCCTAGGATAACATGTCTACAAAGCTTCATTGAAATCGGAGAGGGTCGAGAAAAAAGTACCTAAAAAATCTTGTTTTGGCCTGGAATTGCTCAAAGAGCTAATTTAATTTTTGTCTCACAATTTTCCTATTTTGCGGCACATTTTTTCATCAGTTTACACGAACATTCACACACACTGGGAGAACTTTTCACTTTCGCTTACGTTTCCACAACGTTTTTAAGTAAAGCTGCTTCCAACTTCCCATAAAATGTTTTTTACTTTTAACATGGTTTAGCCATTCACTTGACAAATGTTCCAGATACATGTAATTTACTAGCAAGCGCTATATAAAAACAAAAACAATAGGATCCCAAAGTCCAAAGTAAATTTGTATGAACTATTCTTTCGTGACGCGACAACGTTTGTACGCATATGTTTTCAGTTTTTTGCTGATAACCTTTAAAATCTGTGGGAAAAGGTACCAATAATTATACAAATTGGAAAGTACATTAAATTTCCAATAAGATTCACTCCAGCAAACATTTAAAAACACAAAGTTTGAGTCAGGTGAGATACAAATGTAGCGTGACGGGAATTTGGGTCGCTGAACTTGAATATGTGCCATAGAATACTCCACAGTACTCAGGGAATGTGCAATCTAAGATGGCGGCCAATATGGCGAAGCTAAAAAAAATGATTTTTTTTCAGATATGTAACAGGCAATCAACGGGTCAAATTCAATTGGCCAGTATGCCGCACAGACTGTTCTAAGGACTTTAGAATATTCTAAGGATTATATTCGAGTTCAGCATCAGCAAATTAATTAAATTTGACCTGTTGACTACCTGTTACATTTCTGTAAAAAAAATCCAATATTCTAGGTTGCCATCTTGGCCGCCATCTTGGATTGCACATTCCCTGAGTACTTTGGAGTATTATATGGCTCATATTCGAGTTCAGCCACCCCAAATTAGTTAAATTCGACTAGTTGATTGAACTTAAAAATCCTTTTATGGTGGTTTCCCATTCAGCCGCCATATTAGACGCCATCTTGAATATCTCGCTTCCCTTTTAAATTCAGGAAAATCAACAGGCAAATTTGGATTCAGGAGGATCGATTTAGTCTAGATCGATCAAAACTGGCCTGTTACACGATTTGCTTCTAGACACGACAAACTTTTTTTGAATTCGTGCCATGACCAAAAAATTGGCGTGACGGGACAACGCAAACTTGCGTCAGTCGTAACTCTGGTTCCTTTTGACCAATTTTCGATTTCTAATAAGCATTTTGAAGGGGTTTTCGAGTACGAAGAGAATCCAAAATATGATGCAAATCCGATTTCATGAACTATTGCAAATTAAACAATTGTCTTTTTTTCGTGACGGGACAACGCTTCCATATACCCCCTTTTTAAATGTCCTGTATAATTTTATACCTACAGAATCTGCTTTTGTCAATAAGAGGGCTTATAAAAGAGTTATTTTACTATAAAATTCCGTTTAGAATGATTAAATATCTGCATTCCATCCATTAATTTGAGCAATTATTTAAAAAAGTTTGGGTAAATTAAAAATTTTCAGCGTTTATACATTTTACAACTTCTGCTCACAGATATGTTTAGAATAGGAACTTTGGTGTGGAACTATGTTTTTTGTGCGGTTCAAAAAGTTCAACTTGAAAAAATTACTGCTTGGTAAACAAGTGCTAAGAATCGGTCGTATGTACAATAGGGTGCCCAAAAAAAAATGACCCCCTGCTCCACATGTGAAAAACTCTCACTTTTGGGAATATTTGGAAGGAAGAAGGGCACTATGCAGACCAACCAGTAAGAAAAAAGGATTTTCCAAATATTTTTTCGATTTATCCCATACAAACTTCACTCTCGAGTATCAATGGGTAAATGTTGACCGATTTTGCTCATATTTGGCCCACCATAGTAACATTTTTAAACTTTCAAGTTTTATCATGGTTCTGAAAACCCTCATGCGGCCTAAATAGGCTTTTATGGCCTACTTTAACCCTAAAATGTTACTAGGGCAGAGTCCTTAAAAAGCTCAAGGAACAATATTCAGCTTGTGGAGGTTTTGAGAAAAAGTTTTATATTCTGGGCACCTTAATGTACAACGGTAAAAACACGATTAAAAACCATTTCTAATCAGTTTTTTTTATTCATTTTAAAGCAAAAAAAAATTACAAGACAACATTTTTTCGATGGATTAACTATTGTCCCCTTGGAACGAGCTGTCAAAGAACCTTTTCTCTCAAGGACCGCGAAGTTATTTTTATTAAATTGATTTAAAAATCAATTTCAATCCATTGTGGTCGTACAAACTAACATTGTATTCCGAAAAATAAGCTATATCGTTGTGAACAATAACATCACAAATTTAAGCTTAATTTTAGGACCAAATTGCCCTGAGTCACTTAATGTTTTACTTATTATCGTCGATGGCTGACGAAATACGAGTAGAAGTGAAGGCAAATAAAGGACAAAGTCCGGCCACCAACACCATCAGCAGCGCGTGTAAGAGTGAGCCAGTGGTGCTAGGAGAATTCCTTTTGGAAATTTCTTCTTTTTGTTACACAGCAAAAAAAAAAAGTTGAATTTTGGTTTGGAATATTTCTTTTTTTTTGAGTAATGTTACCTAAAAAATGTGTAAAAATGTGAACCTGATGAATATTCACCAGAAACTCCGCAGTAACAGTTCAACAAGCAGTCTACCCCTGTCTTACTTGATGTGTACTGTCACTAGAGCAAAAGGGATAGACTGCTTGTTTACAAACGCAGATACGCTCTATTGAAATGTTACTACGGAACTGATGAAAATTCATATTACACATTTTTTTTGACACAAAATCTATCACCGTTTCCTGATGAATATCATTATCTTTTTTTTCTGTGTAGTTTAATCCTGAAAGTTATACAAATGATATGAACTGACAGCACTTGGCTACCACACAAGTGCGCTGAAAGAAAAAAGAAAGAATGGGCTCCAGTGCATTCTCGTCTGACTATAATAGACTTTTGAAATACTTTTATAAAATATCTGGAAAAGTATTCGGAATAACTTTTGATAAAATCACCTTTATCAGAATTGTTGACAAAAAGCTGCTCTATTAGTAGGTGAACTAGGTTTTAGTAAATTTCAAGGAAATCCCCATATTATCAGCATATCGAGCATCATTCAGACACCACCGCTTAGACTGATAGGATTGGGCAGATTTCCCCTATTTTTTTAATTTAGTCAAACTTTAGTGACATCTTTGATTTAAATTTACATAATCCTTTAGGAGCGTTTTTGGGTTAATATTTGGGGTAAGCGACCGAAAACAAGAAAACGATTTTTTTCGTATGTCGATTATCCGCATAACCAAAATTTGGACTGTATTCGTCCCAGTTATTACCAGTTATTTGGAAATCGTGCTTCTGCATTCAAAAACAAATCGCATTTTGGTGCTCAGCCAAGAGTTCCATTCGTTTGTTTTAAATATCCTGAAGGACAAAACTCGAGCTTAAAATATGCATTTTTATGACATCCAGCTCCTGCTACTAACTGGAGATGCCAAAACTACTGCACTGACCTTTGTTTGAATGCAACTATGAATTCAAAGTAGTTCTCGGGCACAACTGTGTGCGCCATAAAGGGAATAAACACACAAATATGACCCAGATCGAGAGATTTCCCTGCTGCTCTAATCCAGATAAGTCCTTGTTTCTGGGAAAGTTACTGTCGCCCCATTAGCTCTGGTTTAAATCAGGTTCAAAATAGTTTCTATCACGACAAACAAAACAAGCTTCCAGCTTTACAGTAGGGGGAACACTAATTCCAAAACCATAATCGACGACACATTTACATAATTTATCATGCAAAACTTTGCATTTACAACGCGATCGATGCACTTTCCCTGCCCGATGGTAATATAATTAAGGCACGACATCGATTAAGCCTCCACGCAGCTAGGTGACTGCATCCGCTTAGTCGTCCAGGAAAACAAACCAAGCCGTCTTGCCACTCGATCTAAATCACTTTACAATGAAGCCTCTGTGTCGGTCAGTCGACTTGGCTTGTTAACTAGTTTTGTGTTAAGTATTTAGTCTTCCCCTGCTAGCCTCATTGTGGTCCGGAGAAGTGTCCCAGTGGAACAGAGTGTGTCCCCACTCAACATAATTGTTCCTGGCGGGAATTTTTGCAACTCGCCTCGTGGTGTGGCCATGGAATGGTGTTACTTGGCAGCATTTAATAATCACTGAGCTGGAGATTGCTTAAAGCAGGTAAATGTGTCATCAACTCAATTCGTAGAGGGGATATAATTAGAACTTCCTTGAGAAAAGGGAAAATTGCTGGCATCATTTAATAAGTTGGTTATGGGAATAATTAGTGGAAAGTGTCAATATTTATTTTAAGTCAACTTCTTCTTCAGTACGACTTTGAACAGAGCCAGCACCTCAGACATTCAGTCTGTCGAGAAGCTCATTTGAGCTCATTGGCACAGATCGTGGTGGACACCTCCCCCGGTAGACAGTCCACTTCAACGAGAATGTCATTTTCTCTTCTTCAAACTGAGTGTCAGTCAAACCACGAGGAGCACCACTGCCGGCTTTCACCGGTTAGGCCAGGTCAACGACGCGCGTTGTTTACTAAACCTCTGGGATGGGTTGAGAATGAAGTCATTGAGCGAGGTTTCTTTTATCGTTTGTTGGTCGCACCTGCTGCCGAGAAATTTCACGATCAAATATTTAATTAGTCTATCAGGAGATGATTTCAGATGCTTAAGTTAAGCTTAAATCGCTTTAAATTACGAAATACGGTACGATTTTTAATCATCCATAAATAATTGTTTGGTAAATTTAATATAATGTTATACCCTTATCTAAACAAAACAGTTTTGGAGATTTCTTTTTTTTAACTAACTTGTTTTTATTTTTGCTCTTCTCATTAATGAAAGCCTAAATAAAACTCGCAATATGAACATTCAATGTTCTTTCAATAGACCTTATAAACGTATAAAAATTAACACATAATCAATAGATTGATGTGGATTGACCAATACTTTTTAACTCGAATTTATCAGTACTGACTCAACAGATTTTGTCCGGGTTTGTTCTATTCGTTCCGATTTGTTGACTTATAGAGTTCGGGAAAGAGCTGTAAATCGCTTCACTTCTTAAAAATAATTGGGGATTGTTCAAGAAAGGGTCATTATTAGGCTTAGTGATTTTTCACGCTCAAAAATTGCAAATTTCACGGGGACCTTAATTTTAAAGCACACAATTTCACGGAAATTTCGTCAAAAATATTAAATTAACTTTGAAAGTGGTATGTCAAACTTACAGAAACTACTTTTTATACTTTATTATATATTATTTTTCAATATACTTTAAAAAATCTTTACTTAATTTGAACGTGACACAAAAAAAATCTTTTACTAATTTAAAAAAAAATCCACTTGGTTTATGGATGGGCTTTATATATATTTTTAAACAAGAATGTAAGGCATTTTTCAAAAAAAAAAACTAAATTAAAAATCAATAGGCAATAATACATTAATCTGTAATGAAATCTTCAAAATTTTATTCAAGATCAGAACAGAAAAAAGAAAAAAAAATTAAGCTTTTACGGAAGCCAAATAATCAAAAATCGTGAAAATTAACAGGACTCAGAAACAATCTGAAATGTTCCTAAAAGGTTACTTGAACGTAACTGTTTATTTAATCTTGAATAAACCAAGATTGAATCTTTAAAATTCTTTTTGAATTATATCTTTCAAATTAAACTGTTATGACGATGAATGAAAAAAATACTAAATTCAATTAGTTTCCTAATAAAAAATGATGAACGATTATTGATACTTTAAGTAGCAATATATTTCTCAATATTTTCTATACTCTGATGGAATTAAATTTTTCAATCTATTTTTGTTTACTCCTTCGGTTATATCATTGACCAGAGGAAAAGAGAAAGACGACTATTTTCACTGAATGTTACTTTTACATTATTGTTTGCTTTTAATTGATTTCTAAAAAAAAAACAATTCAATTTAAAAAAAAATCAATTCAATTAAAAAAAAAATCTGTGCAATCTTTAAAAATAATATCACAACATACTTGTTCAGTCAATTTTAACAAATTTTAGCTGAAAAGACAAAAAATTATAAAAAAAAATCCGAGAATATTTTTTTTTCTTTGATTGATTTTTGTTAACATAATTTAAGTATTCGCAGCATTCATTTCTCAGTAAATGTTGTATTAATTTCATGTTATATATGTTTTACTTTACTATTTACTTAAAAAGTCTTTATGAAAGAAATATTTGTTATGTTGTTATTATAAAGAATTGATTTGAAAAAAATGATAAAATTCACGGAAATCTTGAAATTTCACGAATTTCACGCTGTCCGCGAAATCATGAAAATTCACTAACCCTAGCTATTATGATCACAAACGAGAAGGTATATATTTTGGAAATTTTTATTTTGCTCGCTCAAAAACGATAAAATCGTTCCTTTGGCAGTGTTGCCAATTTTTCGAAAACATCATGATTTTTTTAGAACACGGACAAAAATTGAAAAGAATATTTAGACTTTACTTTTAGATGTAAAATCAAATTTTCAAAAAAGTACTGTACACATATTTTGATATCGGGTACTGTTTTCGAGTTTTATCCATTTAATTTGTTTTTTTTTGTTGATGACGTGATTTTTTACTGTATGCAATAGTCATGCTTTTAAAAGCTTGACCATCACTGAAACTATTTTTTTGCAATTCCGCTGAAACTGTCAACTTTTCCTGTCTTTCTGGAGAAACGAAACGGCCTACCTTTCCCTAACAAAAATAACAGAATGGAAAATTAATGCCTTTCAATACCAGTGCTGAAAAGTTGAACACTTTTCAACAATTGTATCAAAAAGTAACATTTTTCAATATTTTTTTTTGTTTTGAGCGGTTAATTTACTTAACACATGAATGTTTGACATAAAACTCCATTCAAAAGCGTTTTTTTGGGACTGCAAAAAATGTTTTAAGCAACTCGTTGCAAAACTTAATTTTTTCAGCACTCATCGTATTTACCCAACTCGGTAAACCTCGTTGGATAAATGTACGACTCGTGATGAAAAAATCTTCTTTTTGCAACTTGTTGCATAAACTACTATTTTCAGAAGGTCAAACAATTTCCTACAAATTTGTTTCAAAGATGTTGAAAATTGAACCAATGCGCAGTGATCCAGAAAGAAAATTTTAGTTACAAATTGATTTTTCGAAAAATGGTCCAGTTCTGGAGCTGTTGTTGAAAATGATTAGGGGCAACTTTGGCTTGGTTGAAAATTAGGGTGGTTCACGGCTAGGGTGTTTTTGGAAATCTAACTTTTCAGGAATATTTGTGGGATGTTTTGTCTTCTAGAAAGTAGTTGGGCTTGCCAATCCAAACAAGTTTGTCCAAGACATCAACATTTTATCTCGCAATCTACGCTTTCTACGATCAAATTTAAAGGAAGCATTTGAGCAAACCATCCAAAATCATTTTTTAAATAAGTAAAAAAGTGAGCTGGAATTATGCTTTCGAATAAGGCTGGTCCTTCCCCTCCTTCAAAATCGGCACGAAAAATCAGGTGGCAAAATAATATGTTTTCAAAAAAGTTCAAATTTTCTATGGAAATTTAAGTGCAATCAACTGAAATCAATTTAAAATGCATTCCCCTGCATTTAGAATCATTTTTAGTTGGGTTTTTCATTGAAATGTCGGAGTCTGGATTGTTGTTTCAATTATTTTTTTTTAACCCTAACATTTGCTGGAAAGATTATTTAAATTTTTTGTATAATTTTTTTGATAATTTTACGAATTTCGGATATAATATTTTTTCAACCATGGTATTTTGACAGGAAATGTCTAGAGATAAAATAACCCAATTTGCATATTATGCCTCAGTCCATTATTTAACACATTGGATATGATCTAACCGAACACAAAAATGCATGTCCATTAGGGTGCCCAGAAAAAATGACCCCATGCTCCACAAGCTGAAAACGATTTTTTGGGTTATTTTAAGCATCTGTGCAAATTTTGAGCGAAATTAGTTGATATTAACCCATTAATACCCGAGCCTAAAGTTGGCGAAAAAAAGGTTTTTCATACAAAAATGTTTTTTTTTTAAATCGCTGATAACTTTTTAGGATCGTGTTTTACAGCTTTGGTATGTTGTACAAAGTTGTAGAGCATTAAATTTTCAATGAGAATCTCACTTTTGGGAATATTTGGCTGGAAGACGCGCACCGTGCAGACCAAATCGTAAGAAAATTGGGTTTTCCATACATTTTTTCGATTTTTCCCATACAAACTTCACCTTCGAGTATCAATGGGTAAATGTTGACCGATTTGGCTCATATTTGGCTCAGAGTCCTAAAATAGCTCAAGGAATCATATTCAGCTTGTGGAGCGAGGTTTTGAAAAAATATTCTGGGCACCCTAATGTCCATGAGTTTGCATCTGCATTTTTATTCTCAGCAAATCTGGCACGTTGCAGCCTTGAATTTTGATTATTTTTTTTTCTAGCAGCTAACTAGTAATACTACCTCGTCTCGTCACAGTAGTAAAATGAGATAATACTGTACAATCAGCTCGAGATTTGCCGCTCCTCATGTGAGAAGACGCAAACAATTTCTTCGATGCAGTTTGAGCTAGACAGAGTGAAGTAGCGTTCTTTACGTCAACAATTCCGAACAAAAACGTCTCTCGTTAGTCGTAATCATCGTAATAAGCCGCGAGTTGCACAAAATGTAAACAAAAATATTTACTTTATTTCGCCCTTTCCGTGGCGCTTGAACTGTGATGGGGGGTTAGGGTGGTTCATAATTCAAATTTTAAAAAATAATTATTTTTTTTTGCTCGTAACTATGAAAAGTAGTACTTCTACAAATCTGTCAACGAATCCAGGACAGCAAGAAATGTAGAAATGTAGAAAATATTTAAAAAAATCTCACTCTAGTGCAAAGTGCTTCTTGTTTCGACTAGACTGCGGTTTCTAGTTCAAGCTGCGCCATTAAGATCATCTTCCTGGCGGATGGCGTCAGTGACTTCTCCGAGGACTGTGCTGGCTGTAAACATACCCATTATCTCGATCACACGCTAATGACCTATAAAAATAGTTGAATAGAAAATCTCTTTAGCTTGAAGTATGTTATCATCAATCAAAAATTTACTGAGACATTTTTATAAATAAATGTCTTCTGGATTCCCTATAAATCAGAATGTTTCTATTCACTTATTCTAAAAATAAATCCCACACAACCTACTTGTTAAGGGTACACTTCAATCATACTGCTGTTGCACTTGAAAGTGAAAAGAGTGATTACCTTTCCCGCAAGCAGAGAAGAAGCTACAGAAAGGTAGATTTTCTCCTTGGCAATGCACATCACGCAACGTGCGCCATCTGTTGGAGGCCGCCGATGCCAATCAAAAGATTGTGATGAAATGTTGTGCGCAAAGTTTTGTATGACTTTCTAGTGCATGCATCATCTCGGTGCAGTGTTCCCAGCTGGTGCTGGTGCTGACATATTGGAAGGGAGTTTGGAAAAAAAAAAAGTATCACTGGTTAGTGGCATGCACGCACCGGCGGCACCGCGGTTGTTTCCATACAATCATGTACTTCCTCACACTGCAGTGCAATCATCACTCGGATGACGAGAGGTTTCTGGAGTTGCTAACGCAAATGGGTTAGACCAATGTAGTGGAATTTATAGGTTGTTTATTGAAGTAACTACGATATAAACAATTTTTTAAGATGTGCCTAAATAGTAGTTTATGCAAAATTTTGCAAAAATGAATTATTTTTTCAGCTCGCGTCGTACATTTACGAGGTATATATACCCGGTTGAATAAATACGACGAGTGCTGAAAAAATCAAGTTTTGCAACGAGTTGCTTACACAATTTTTTGTAATTTCGAAATAGTAGTTTATGCAACAAATTGCAAAAAGAGGATTTTTTCAGCACGAGTCGTACATTTATCCAACGAGGTTCACCGAGTTGGATAAATACGAAGAGTGCTGAAAAAATCATGTTTTGCAACGAGTTCCATACAACTTTTTTTGCAATTCCGAAAAACACCCATTGAGTGAAATTTTAAGTCAAATTTTCATGTATTTTGTCAAAAAAACTTTTAAATCAAAAAAATATTGAAAAGTGTTACTTTTCGAAACAAGTGCTGAAAAGTTCAACTTTTCAGCACCCATTTCAGTGCTGGAAAGTAGAACTTTTCAGCATTTATTTTGAAAAGTGTTGCTATTCGATTCTGTTATTTTTGGTACAGAAAAGTAGGCTATTTCGTCGTTCAAGAATGACAGGAAAAGTAAGTAGTTTCACGACGGAATTGCAAAAATAGTATTTTTTGCCCGGATTGATTTTTTTTTCAAATATTTTAAAAAATATATAAACAGTGATTATTTGTTTTCTACATTCATCATTCGACACTTTAATATTGAAAAAAAAAGTTTTGTTTGTATACTTTAGTCATTTTTATTGAACATTACCATGATTTAAAAAAAAAGTTGGTCGTCGTTGAGCATGGCCGTTCAAGGTCACCGCGACAGACACGAATGACAAAACAAAGAGAATCAAAAAAGTAACTTTTTCAAAAGTATTTTTTTCGTAGAATCGCAATAACTCGTAATGGTTACAAGCAAATCCCTTATGTTTTTATATATATTTTTTTGATTGTCTGCTCTACAACTTTGAAGAACATTGTTCACTCCAAAAAATACCCTGTAAAGTTACAAAAACATGAAATTTTAAAATATTGTTTTTTGTAAATTAAAAAATGACTCCTCTGGGTTATTGCAGATTCGAAAAGTACGTTAAATTTCTCTTAGAATGACATGTCCCAAAAGAAATTACAGTTAAGAAAAAATAGCAGAAGTTATCTTGCAAGTACTAAAAAAGTTATCTAGCAAGTACTTAAAATCAAAAAACATCGTTGCAAATAACTTTTTAGTACAGAAGTTATCTTGCAGCGATGTTTTTTCTAATATCATCGAATCTGCAAGATAACTTTCTGCAAGATAACTTTAGCTCAAATTTGCATGATAACTTCAATTCGATTTCTGCGAGGTAACTTCAACTCGATTTATTCGCAAAATAACTTCTGTACTAAAAAGTTATCTTGCAGCGATGTTTATTGATTTTTAGTACTTGTAAGATAACTTTTTTTAGTACTTGAAAGATAATTTCTGGTATCTGTTAAGAAACGGGAAATGGCACAATTATTAAAACTTTTTTTGCATTTTTTTTAATGAAAAATACGTTTTTTCGAAATTTTGAGTACGCTATCAAATCAGGCGTCAAATATCACATAAAAGTCCTCTGAACACCAAATTTATAAACCATCATTATTTTAGGCTGCAAATTATTGAAAACACGTATTTTTTCAAATGTTAAAAAATGGATGGGGTCATACCGCCCCTTCGTCACGAGATATCAAAAAATGGAGCTCGGATTTGTGATAAGGGGCAAAAATTACCGCTTAGGACAAAGCTTCACGCAAATCGAAGAGGGGTCGGGCAACTTTTTCCGATTTCGTTTGAGTTGGCGGAGAATTACCCAAGTAACATTTTTTTCCAGGAGTTCTACAAGAGCTCTTCAAGATAGCTACAGCATAGCAGTTTGGACCGCGGTAGGATAAAATTCTCTTCAAAACTTCTTCAGGAGTTTGAAAGAGTACTTGAAGAGAGTTTTATCCTACCGCGGTCCAAACTGCTATGCTGTAGCTATCTTAAAGAGCTCTTGTAGAACTCCTGGAAAAAAATGTTACTTGGGTACCCAAATAAGGACATCAAAAAGATTTATATATCTCTGTAGAAAGACAAATATGTGTTTATGTATGTTGAATTGATATTTGAGTCACAAAAAAAATCATAGAGCAGTTGTCCAAACCCCTCCAGGACTTTCTCATTACTCAGAACAAAGGCAAGGATCCTAATTTTCGGTTCAAAGATCAGAAATCACTCACTCATCGCCGAGCTAATATTTGCCGACTGGAGCGCGCAACCGTTCACGACCCGCTAGCTGCCAGCACCTAAGCCAATCGCTTCACACAGCGATACAAATACTTCGTGAATTTACTTTTACTCCGTCCTTCGACCCGAGTCACTAACGAATTTGTTCAGAGAGGAGAGAATCTAACAAAATACCAGCGAGGCGCTCACTTGGCCTGCACTACCACAGTTTGCCGTCAATTTATATTTGGCATGGTGGAAATTGCTGTCAAATGTGTCTTTGATGTTGTGTTATCAACAAAATGTAAAAAATTGATAAAATTGATTTTCAGCAGTTAAATAAATGATCAAGCGCAATCAGCCTCTCTGAGCCATTCGCTGTATCAGCCAATGGAGTAAAAGCAAGAGCAAAGGGAGAGTATTCAGTAGCGATTGGTGTGGAAGTGACAAACGGTAGGAAACGGTCAGAGCAGTTTCTCGTCACGTTCGATTTGTGATCGCGAGTGAATGAGTCATTGTGGAGCAAACCTTTCGCTTAAAGGAGTAATTTTAGAGTACTTTTCGAATCTGCCATTTTCCAAGACTTTATAAATTGTGCGATGTTTCAGCGGAGCGACAACATAATTCTAAATTATAACAACATTTTCATCACGTTCCAAAGCCACCGGCACAGAAACAATACCTCTTTGTGGTTTCTGCGTTCAACCGTCAAAACCGGGTGAGAACCATCTGACGATTAATTTGCACAAACGACGACGCGAATTGCATTTCCAACCGCAGCCGGTGGCAGCTGTCGCGGTTTCAACGCGAAAACAGTACCTTTTGATACCCCTTTTGCTCCACCGAAAACGTATTTTGCTCTGGTCTGGCATAGGGAACAACGAACTGCACATAGCTAATGACGCGCTGCGGTACATCTGACGTGCAATAATAGGTACGCGGCTTAGTCGAAGCTGGGACGCTGAATCATGTCACACATATGGTATTTCGCGTGTCTAACCGACAAACTCGTCAGAGTCATGCTTACTTTAAAAATACAAAATTACAAAAAAAAACCAAGAACAAAAAAGTCAAAAATACAAAAAAAACAATGTTTTTTCTGCAAAAAAATTAAAATCAATTTTGACGAAATTTGATTTCTTTCTATAAATTTTTCAAATAGAATTGTTGCTTTGTAGTCTGCCCACAAATACACTCGGAAATCCCCCAACCACAAAACTCGTCTAACTTTGTGCGCATGCAAAAATAAGGGAAAATGCACTGCACGACATTTGCTGTACGTGGTCTGGTCTGGTCCGTACGGGCCAAAAGGGAGTGCAGCTTCACCACCACCAACCCCAAACCAGGAAATAAAAGTGAAAATTATAATCGCAACTCAAGAGGCTCAATTTAATTTCGTAAACAAAGTGCTATAAAATTCAATTTCATTCCCAGAGCCGCGAGGAGCGGGCAAGCACTCATCGTCGAGCTAGTTTAGCTGCAGCTGTGGGTGGGTGTGTTTTGCTTAGTTGCAGTCTGGCTGGCACTTAGATATGGTGGAAGTGCTGATGCAGCCAGTAGGCAGGAGTGAGAGTGGGTAATTGTGCAACGGAGCCCTTGTCAACTGGTTCCCACTGAACTGAACTCGGTATACAAAGCAGTCGCTAATTCCTGTAATGACCGTAATGCGTGGATGTTGGAAAACTCAACGTTAGTAACTGAAGTGGTATAGAGGATTTTAAACATTAAAACACTATTGTATTGTCTTGAAAATGAACTAAGATTAACCGAAAACAAGAAACAAGAAACAAGAAACAAGAAACAAGAAACAAGAAACAAGAAACAAGAAACAAGAAACAAGAAACAAGAAACAAGAAACAAGAAACAAGAAACAAGAAACAAGAAACAAGAAACAAGAAACAAGAAACAAGAAACAAGAAACAAGAAACAAGAAACAAGAAACAAGAAACAAGAAACAAGAAACAAGAAACAAGAAACAAGAAACAAGAAACAAGAAACAAGAAACAAGAAACAAGAAACAAGAAACAAGAAACAAGAAACAAGAAACAAGAAACAAGAAACAAGAAACAAGAAACAAGAAACAAGAAACAAGAAACAAGAAACAAGAAACAAGAAACAAGAAACAAGAAACAAGAAACAAGAAACAAGAAACAAGAAACAAGAAACAAGAAACAAGAAACAAGAAACAAGAAACAAGAAACAAGAAACAAGAAACAAGAAACAAGAAACAAGAAACAAGAAACAAGAAACAAGAAACAAGAAACAAGAAACAAGAAACAAGAAACAAGAAACAAGAAACAAGAAACAAGAAACAAGAAACAAGAAACAAGAAACAAGAAACAAGAAACAAGAAACAAGAAACAAGAAACAAGAAACAAGAAACAAGAAACAAGAAACAAGAAACAAGAAACAAGAAACAAGAAACAAGAAACAAGAAACAAGAAACAAGAAACAAGAAACAAGAAACAAGAAACAAGAAACAAGAAACAAGAAACAAGAAACAAGAAACAAGAAACAAGAAACAAGAAACAAGAAACAAGAAACAAGAAACAAGAAACAAGAAACAAGAAACAAGAAACAAGAAACAAGAAACAAGAAACAAGAAACAAGAAACAAGAAACAAGAAACAAGAAACAAGAAACAAGAAACAAGAAACAAGAAACAAGAAACAAGAAACAAGAAACAAGAAACAAGAAACAAGAAACAAGAAACAAGAAACAAGAAACAAGAAACAAGAAACAAGAAACAAGAAACAAGAAATAAGAAACAAGCAATAAGAAATAAGAAACAAGCAATAAGAAACAAGAAACAAGAAACAAGAAACAAGAAACAAGAAACAAGAAACAAGAAACAAGAAACAAGAAACAAGAAACAAGAAACAAGAAACAAGAAACAAGAAACAAGAAACAAGAAACAAGAAACATTTTAGATCATTTTGAGGAAATAAAATATTTCAATGAGGAAAGCACACAGAATTATTATTATTATTAGAAAGAGTCCTAATAAAAATTGCACTTCTGCAAACAAAGCTCGTTCATTTCCCGCAACACCAGCTGACTAATGCAAAACTGCACCGCCGGTTGGTCGGATGCGCAAATTGCAACAGCAACAACAACAAAAGTGAGAGTGAATGAGCAATTCGACACTCACTCAATTATGGTTCGCGTCGCGTTGGCCCAAACAAAAGAGGCCTCTCGCACACGCGGAAGTCCGCCGCAGAACAGAAGCGTCGCGTCGCGTCTCGTTTCGTTCCGTTGTTGGGAAAAAGCATCAACACGTCTGACACGCGCGCACGAGTTTTGTATTGAAATGAGAAAGGGGTATCACCTTCGCTGCACGTACAACACCCAACCACCGCAGGATGGTGATTTGCGTTGTGGTGCAAGAATGATTGTTGAAATTTATTGATGACATTTTTTTGATTTTTTTTTAAAAATCATTCCTCAGAATTGCTATTGGGAATCTATCTTCAAATATCTTTCAGTCGTTTTAAATATTGAACATTTTAGTTTTAAAACTATGAATCCCAAATAATAATTAAAAATGTGTTTAGAAGTTGGGCATCTACGTGTGTCAAATGCGTTTTGACTAAAATCCCTTTGGACAGTTGTCGCACTTTCAGGAATTTTTGAGTGTGTCATGAAAGCACGATGCAAGGAGTTTTCCCGGATTTTTTTGGAATATCTCAGGATTAAAGTCAAATTTTGGGGATTTGTGAAGGTCCATAACACAATTCGTTCCAAAATCGACAAAATTGAACGAGCACGACGGCATAGATTTCATAATAGTTTTCCATTTAAATTTAAGTTAAAAATTCATTCTGTAAAAAGTGTGTGGGTTAAATACACTAACTAATGAGTTGTATTTATCCAACCGTTTGTAACTGCGAAGTTTCACAAGTCTTCCGGGATGTTTGCTCGATTTGATATGGTCTAGACTGGCGGTGCAACAACAACCAATCCCAAAGGGCGTGTGAGTTATCAGTAGTTGCTGATAGTTTAGCTGTGGTGCGCTGTTTGCTCACAGTTTCTGTGATAAGGTTAAACTGTTTGCAAACATTACTCCACCTTATGTAACCGAGCTAGTTTCCGTTTTGTTCCAATTTATAATAAAAAAACTCAATGAATAGTTATGGAAAAAATAAGTTAAAATTAAAAATATAGGTAAGACAGCGTTGATTTTTTTTTGTTTTTCAGATCTCCCTTTCTCGAAATACAAATTACATTTTTTTTTTGTCACAAAAAGTCGTTTTATTTTTATTTTTGTAGTGGAGCAATTCTCCCAGATTTCGGTCATTCGTTTTTTTTGTGTTTTTTAGTCCTGCTGAAACTTTTTTTGTGTCTTCGGTATGCCCAATGAAGCTATTTTGCATCATTAGTTTGTCCATATAAATTTCCATACAAATTTGGCAGCTGTCCGTTTGAAGGAATTTTTTGATCGATTTGGTGTCTTCGGCAAAGTTGTAGGTATGGATAAGGACTACATTGAAAAAAATGATACACGGTAAAAAAATGGTGATTTTTTAATTAACATTTTGTCGCTAAAACTTGATTTCCAAAAAAACACTATTTTTATTTTTTTTTAATTTGATATGTTTTAGGGAACATAAAATGCCAACTTTTCAGAAATTTCCAGGTTGTGCAAAAAATCTTTGACCGAGTTCTGAATGTTTTAATCAATACTGAGTTTTTCAAAAAATCTCAATATTGGTCGCAAAAATTTTCAACTTCATTTTTCGATGTAAAATCAAATTTGCAACCAAAAAGTACCGTAGTGAAATTTTCATAAAATGCACCGTTTTCAAGTTTAGGCCATTTTTAGGTAACTTTTTTGAAAATAGTCGCAGTTTTTCATTTTTTTAATTAGTGTACATGTTTGCTGACTTTTAAAAAAGTATTTTTGAAAGGCTGAGAAAATTCTCTATGTTTTGCGTTTTTTGGAACTTTGTTGATACCAGGGCTGTGGAGTCGGAGTCGGAGTCGGAGCCGGCTGTTGTTTTTTGGCTGTTCAGTATTTCCTATATAACAGCTTAATTTAAAAAACAACTTATATTCTTAATTGATTTATCAGATGCCATTATGTATTTGAAGCTTTTTATTGTGATTGAAAAGCTCTTATTGGGTTATTACACTATAATCACTAAATGATAACCTCTTACCCAAGTATGTAGTATCATAACTCAAAAAATAATCAAAAAAAGCCTGAAAGTGAGCAAATTGAATTTTAATGTTCAATAGATCATTTAGGCCAGATTTTTTTTAGTTATTCATTCAAAAATAACATTTTTATATTTAAATTTATTAGCTTTGAAAAAAATATTTTCAAATTTGAGGTTAAGCAAATAAATCCAAATTTACTTACAAAACTATTCTTCTCAAAATGCCTCTAAAACTGAAGATATTTTTTGATTTCTGTTTCCATAACGTATAAAACTTGTAACCTAGAAACTTTTTTTCCGTTTATTTACTTTACTTTACTTTTACTTAACTTATTTTTCTTGAGAAAAACATGACGCTTAGAGAGTATTTAAATAATCATATTTATCAATGTTTTAAAAATAATTAACTAATAATAGTTAACTATCTTTTGAAACATTTAAAAATATGTGGAGTTGGAGTCGGAGTCGGAGCCAACCATTTGTTGAAAGCTGGAGTCGGAGTCGGAGTCGGAGTCGGCGTGAGTTGGTAGGCCGGAGTCGGAGTCGGAGTCGGAGCCAACCATTTGTTCAAAGCCGGAGCCGGAGTCGGAGTCGGAGTCAGCTAATCTGAGAAAGCCGGATTCGGAGTCAGAGTCGGAGTCGTTTGAAATATGACCCAACTCCGCAGCCCTGGTTGATACGACCCATAGTTGCTGAGATATTGCCATGCAAGACTTAAAAAACAGGAAAATTTAAATTGAAGTCTCACCCAAACAACCCACCATTTTATAACGTCAATGTCTCAGCAACTAATGGTGCGATTTACAATGTTAAAATATGAGGGTAATTCTCTACCAACTCACACGAAATCGGAAAAAGTTGCCCCGACCCCTCTTCGATTTGCGTGAAACTTTGTCCTAAGGGGTAACTTTTGTCCCTGATCACGAATCCGAGGTCCGTTTTTTGATATCTCGTGACGGAGGGGCGGTACGACCCCTTCCATTTTTGAACATGCGAAAAAAGAGGTGTTTTTCAATAATTTGCAGCCTGAAACGGTGATGAGATAGAAATTTGGCATCAAAGGGACTTTTATGTAAAATTAGACGCCCGATTTGATGACGTACTCAGAATTCCGAAAAAACGTATTTTTCATCGAAAAAAACAATAAAAAAGTTTTAAAAATTCTCCCATTTTCCGTTACTCGACTGTAAAAAATTTTGGAACATGTCATTTTATGGGAAATTTAATGTACTTTTCGAATCTACATTGTCCCAGAAGGGTCATTTTTTCATTTAGAACAAAATTTTTCATTTTAAAATTTCGTGTTTTTTCTATCTTTGCAGGGTTATTTTTTAGAGTGTAACAATGTTCTGCAAAGTTGTAGAGCAGACAATTACAAAAATTTTGATATATAGACATAAGGGGTTTGCTTATAAACATCACAAGTTATCGCGATTTTACGAAAAAAAGTTTTGAAAAAGTTACTTTTTGCGTTTCTCTTTGTTTCGTCGTCCGTGTCTGTCGCGGGTGACCATGAACGGCCATTAGCCTGTCCCATTTTGAGGTCATGTCGAGGAATTTCAGGTGCTCACTTCTTAAATGATAGATTATGATGTTAGGAACAATGTTTTCTTAGACAAGAAAAAATAATAAAATACTTTCTCGCACCCCCTAGTCGATTTACTGAAAAAAGTCACTTTTTTGAACAAATTTTCTAAAATCGCTTGGAATCAATACAAAAACTGTTTCGATCAGGTGTGTATTATCTTCAAACGATAGGTTTTTGTCCATAGATTAAGATGCACTATCAATATTGGACGAAAATTTAAGTTTTTGGACTCTCCCAGGCGGATTTGTGTCGAAAAAATCGCATTTTTTCGAAACTTTTTTCAGAAATGTTCATTTAATTCAGGGTAGCCTATTTTTCCCAGTGAAACCAATACGTGCAGCTTGTAGGAAATTTCATGGCGAACATTTTTCCCTCTGAGAAAATGCAATTTCAACACTCCAGAGCCGAGATATTTGAGTTTTAGTGAGGAAAAAAGTGCCAATTTTCAAAATTTCTCAGAATTCTGAAGCAAGGCCTACTAATTACACGATGTAGCAAGCATATGTCTCAGAGGTCAGGGTATGCTTTTTATAGTAATTTTGGCCGCTGAATCCGAATCTGAAATCAAATTTCGTGCAAACAGTGATGTTTTGGAGCTACACCCTTTTGGAATGTTATTTGCGTGTTTAAGAGGCAGTTTTTGTAAATATTGCTCGGTTTGTTCTAAAGGTCGTATCGAGGTGCTCCGATTTGGATGAAACTTTCAGCGTTTGTTTGTCTATACATGAGATGAACTCATGCCAAATATGAGCCCTCTAAGACAAAGGGAAGTGGGGTAAAACGGGCATTGAAGATTGAGGTCCAAAATACATAAAAAATCTTAAAATTGCTCGCATTTAAGTAAAACTTCATCAATTTCAACTATCTTAGATGCATTTGAATGGTCTTTTGAAGCACTTCAAAATGAGCCATAGACATCCAAGATTGGTTTAACTTTTTCTCATAGCTTTTGCAAATTACTGTTAAAAATTGTTTTTTTTTTAAACCTCAATATATTTTTGCAACAGCCTCCAACACCCATACTCTTTTAGTTCAAGTTAGGGAATTTCATGGACTATAAGCCTACGGTAATAACTTTTTTGGCCAATCGCAGTTTTTCTCATAGTTTTTCGATTTTTCTATAACAAAAATTTACAACGTTAGTTATTGTTCTGTTGTTTAGTCTCACTTTTGTCATATTCGAAATCCTCGGAAAATTCAAACTCCAATGCCCGTTTTACCCCACTTCCCTTTGTCTTAGAGGGCTCATATTTGGCATGAGTTCATCTCATGTATAGACAAACAAACGCTGAAAGTTTCATCCAAATCGGAGCACCTCGATACGACCTCTAGAACAAACCGAGCAATATTTACAAAAACTGCCTCTTAAACACGCAAATAACATTCCAAAAGGGTGTAGCTCCAAAACATCACTGTTTGCACGAAATTTGATTTCAGATTCGGATTCAGCGGCCAAAATTACTATAAAAAGCATACCCTGACCTTTGAGACATATGCTTGCTACATCGTGTAATTAGTAGGCCTTGCTTCAGAATTCTGAGAAATTTTGAAAATTGGCACTTTTTTCCTCACTAAAACTCAAATATCTCGGCTCTGGAGTGTTGAAATTGCATTTTCTCAGAGGGAAAAATGTTCGCCATGAAATTTCCTACAAGCTGCACGTATTGGTTTCACTGGGAAAAATAGGCTACCCTGAATTAAATGAACATTTCTGAAAAAAGTTTCGAAAAAATGCGATTTTTTCGACACAAATCCGCCTGGGAGAGTCCAAAAACTTAAATTTTCGTCCAATATTGATAGTGCATCTTAATCTATGGACAAAAACCTATCGTTTGAAGATAATACACACCTGATCGAAACAGTTTTTGTATTGATTCCAAGCGATTTTAGAAAATTTGTTCAAAAAAGTGACTTTTTTCAGTAAATCGACTAGGGGGTGCGAGAAAGTATTTTATTATTTTTTCTTGTCTAAGAAAACATTGTTCCTAACATCATAATCTACCATTTAAGAAGTGAGCACCTGAAATTCCTCGACATGACCTCAAAATGGGACAGGCTAACGGCCATGATCGATGACGACCAACTTTTTTAAAACTTTTTTTCGTAAAATCGTGATAACTTGTGATGTTTATAAGCAAACCCCTTATGTATATATATCAAAATTTTTGTAATTGTCTGCTCTACAACTTTGTAGAACATTGTTACACTCTAAAAAATAACCCTGCAAAGTTAGAAAAAACACGAAATTTTAAAATGAAAAATTTTGTTCCAAATGAAAAAATGACCCTTCTGGGACAATGTAGATTCGAAAAGTACATTAAATTTCCCATAAAATGACATGTTCCAAAATTTTTTACAGTCGAGTAACGGAAAATGGGAGAATTTTTAAAACTTTTTTAGTGTTTTTTTCGATGAAAAATACGTTTTTTTCGGAATTCTGATTACGCCATCAAATCGGGCGTCTAATTTTACATAAAAGTCCCTTTGACACCAAATTTCTATCTCATCACCGTTTCAGGCTGCAAATTATTGAAAAACACCTCTTTTTTCGCATGTTCAAAAATGGAAGGGGTCGTACCGCCCCTCCGTCACGAGATATCAAAAAACGGACCTCGGATTCGTGATCAGGAACAAAAGTTACCCCTTAGGACAAAGTTTCACGCAAATCGAAGAGGGGTCGGGGCAATTGCTGTGTGAGTTGGCGGAGAATTACCCATGAAACATTCGTGAAATTTTTCGATCTTTTCGAAAAAAATATTTTAAAAAATTTCAAATCAAGACTAACATTTCAAAAGGGCCAAACTTTCAATATAACAAAAGTGCACTAATTTAAAATAATGGAAAACTGCGACTATTTTCAAAAAGAACCTAAAAATGGCTATAACTTGAAGACGGTGCACTTTATGAAAATTTCACTAAAGTTCTTTTTGGTTTCAAATTTGATTTTACATCGAAAAATGAAGTTGAAAAATTTTTGCAACCAATATTTCGATTTTTTGAAAAAAAAAGTTTTTATTAAAAAAATCATAACTCGGTCAAAGATTTATTGCACAACATTGTGATGAAAAAATAACTTGTAAAATCGATTGTTATCAGGAAAATATTGGGCAACGATAATTTTTCTTTTTAATTTTATCACAAATTTTGAATTTTGGGATCACAAATCTGTTACACTTTAGGTACGAATATTTTTCAAAAATCGTTGACGTTTTTATTTTATTTGGGCATAAGTCACAACTGAAATAATGTGTAAAGCGTTTTGTAATACAGTCTTTCAAATATTTCGAAAAATGGCTTAAATAGTAACTTATATTGTCATTGTCGAAGCACGATTTCGCAGATAGACTTTCCTTGTATCTGGAGTTGGGATTTTCTGATCGATTTGGTGCCTTCGTTGTAGATTATTATTAGGACTTCAGAAAAAAAGCCTTAAAAACTTTTTAAACATTGGCCGTTGCAAATATGTTTCAAAGTTTCTGTCACCCACCCCCCATTTTGATTGGTCTGAAAAATCGAGGGCAAAAAAAATTTTTTTCCAAAAAACTTAAAATAGAATTCTGATTATCATAATTTGCATGTTTGGGCTTGTTCAATATAATGAATTTTTTGCAATTCCGTCGTGAAACTACTTACTTTTCCTGTCATTCTTGAACGACGAAATATCCTACTTTTCTGTACCAAAAATAATAGAAACGAATAGCAACACTTTTCAAAATAAATGCTGAAAAGTTCTACTTTTCAGCACTCAAATGGGTGCTGAAAAGTTGAACATTTCAGCACTTGTTTCGAAAAGTAACACTTTTCAACATTTTTTGATTTAAACGATTTATTGACAAAATACATGAAAATTTGACATAAAATTTCACTCAGTGTGTGTTTTTTGGAATTGCAAAAAATGTTGTATGGAACTCGTTGCAAAACTTGATTTTTTCAGCACTCTTCGTATTTATCCAACTCGGTGAACCTCGTTGGATAAATGTACGACTCGTGCTGAAAAAATCCTCTTTTTGCAACTTGTTGCATAAACTACTACTAAAACACTTTTTTCATTAAAATATTAAACTCATGGCTCGTAATTTAAATTTTTAGTTTTTTTTTTTAATTTTTTTGCCCCCTCCTCGACTTTGGTCAGAGTCGAGGAACATAAACTTCAAAAAAAAAAAAAAAAAATGCCACGGCCTTAACTATAGATCCCAACATACGTATGTATTTTTTAACTATCGATTTTTTATGGACATCTTTTGAGCCATAATGCATGATGGTAAATATCTGAAACTCTGAACTCTCGTTTCTGAATTTTGGAAAAAAAAGTTTATTTTTGAAAACTATAGAAGATGCGGTCAAAAAAAAAAGTATTTTTAAGGCTTAAACAAATTTTCATTCGGAAAGTACTCTACAGATTCAGGTTTCAATTTCTGGAAACTATATCATTTTTTTTAGAATAATTTACCCTTGAAAAAAAAATTTAAAATGCTGAGAAAATTTCTATTTCCTCTCTGAGAAAATTGGATAATAAATTAAAATTAAAGGATAACATTTTTTCAAAAAAACTTCAGAATTTCAATGGGAATTTAGGTGCAATCAGTTGAAATCAATTTAAAATGCATTCTCATGCGTAAGAAATCTATTTCAAACTTTCACACAAAAACTCATGTATTTACAGGACACATTTTTTTCTACATATATTTTCATGCAAGCTTTGATCTGTTTTGAAAATTTATTTTTCTCAATTTCAGGTGAGCTTACTTCCAAGTATAATGGACTTATTATTCTGAGTGCAATATAAGCGTGGTAAGTTTCGCCCAGTGTCTTGTTGCCATCATAGAAAAAATCTTCGACGAATTAATCTAAAATCTTGATTCAAAACTGCGTGTTTATTTCCAAAAGTAAAATTTCGATTTCTCAGCTAAAATAGCATTTCTGAGCATGATTTAGAGCATCCAATTTCCCGTCCCGGGAATTCCCGAAAAATAATGTTTCCCGTTTCCAGGGAAAAAATAAAAAAAAAATTCAAATACTTGTTTCAAATATTTGAAAATTTTATGTTGTGATTTCATGAAATGGTGTTTCAAGTAAAAAGCACAAGAAATAAGATTTTAAAGATAAATTTAACGATATTTTAATTCATTTATTCATTATCTGGAACCAGTACGACTGGTTCTAGAGCAAGTTATTTGCCATGAAAAACATAATTCCTGTATAGTTTTTAAACTTTATGTGTAAATGTTAGTCTTAAACATATTTCCTCGAATTGGTCGTAACTTCGAGAAATTGGACGTTCTATTGAGATAACAATATTTTTATGCGTATCTTTTATTGTTCTTGATTGAATAGATTAGAAGAAATGCTCTACATTACTATTTTCTCACAAATTTGTGATGTTCTTCAAGTCACTCATCACGATACTTTTATGACTGCAGTCGCACTGTCGTTATCATCGATCGTGGGCAATTAAATCGTTAATCGCTCACAGTATCAATTAATTCAGTTACAGCTTCTTCTTCTCACCCATCAAGCTACGTTTAGTGGCGTTGCAAATAATAAATTTATTAGCAAATCGCTAGAATCGTGCTTTGTTCCCAAGACACGTACGCAAATGTGTTCTACGCCCGCACACACTTCCGTTGACTCGATGTTGACTCGGATTGCGCAATAAAGTTTGTAAACTTACTGCCACTCTCTGTGAGCAAACTTGAATGCAAACGTGTGTGTGCGTGTGTTTGTATGTGCCCGATTGCCATATTTGCGTTAACTTGTTTGACTTGGTTCAAGCCATATTTCGTCCATCAGTCTTTTACCTACTTTTAAACTTATGGCAAAGGCTAGTTTTTTTTCTCTTCATTCTTGTGCTCATCTGTCTGGGTTGTCTGTCAAGTTTGGTTTTTTATGTCAATTGCCATACTGATTTCACATAATTACATTTGATTAAGACAGTAATTACGGCTATTTGAAGATTGGCAACTTTGTTTTAGGAATCAATGTTTAATTTAGTTAATATTCAAGTCAAATCATCCAACTTTTAAAGCACTTAGTTTTGTTCAAAGTTCACAACTATTCACTAGCAAGTGATCAAACATTGTTTACCTCATACAATTCCAGCGAAAAAATAGTCCGTTAGCTGTAAAGTGCACTAAATCATCCCGAGAAGAGACTGTTTACTTGGCTTGGCCACGGGTGCTTTGAACGCATGTGTACCATTAGCACCGTTCTAGTTTTGCACTGCACGGTCACATACATTTGCGCGAACCTCCTCTGCGCCTGTATGTGTGACCTGACCAAGTGCACTCAAAACGTGTGCACTGTGCATTGCATTGGGGGGCAGCATACAGTGTTCTATGTAGGGGAGCATAATTGTGTTGGAGCTGCAAGTCTGCTCATTTTCGTTACTAAGGCTAAGGCTACCAACTGTGCGGATTTTGTCCTTACCATACGGATTTTCGAACCTCTTCGCGGATTTTTAACAGGCCGGAATTTTTGTAGGGAATTCTACGCATAATACGGATTTGTACGGAATTTTAACAACTTTTTAATCATTGAACTGCTTTTTTGATTTGGTCGAAGCTTTTGTTAACTATACATTTTTATTTTTCTGTGAGTTTGATTTAAAAATTGAGAGTTTTCCGGGGTTTCCCCAATTCATACTTGATTATCAATAATTCTAGAGTTTTTGAACTATTGTCTTTCATATGTTGATAGGACCTTTTAAAAAAACTCTAGAATCGTTCTTTTAGAAATTCCTTACTAAATATTAGGGTGGGTATGTTTCGGTGGGTCTCGTGGCGCAGGGGTAGCGGCTTCGGCTGCCGATCCCGATGATGCTATGAGACGCGGGTTCGATTCCCGCCTTATCCACTGAGCTTCTATCGGATGGTGAAGTAAAACGTCGGTCCCGGTTTCTCCTGTCTCGTCAGAGGCGCTGGAGCAGAAATCCCACGTTAGAGGAAGGCCATGCCCCGGGGGGCGTAGTGCCAATAGTTTCGTTTTCGTTTATGTTTTTCAAAAAGTTCTCGGATCAAGTTTAGGTAGGGTTCCCCTTGTAGGGCATGCCCATAGGGACTTTCATGCCAAATATCAGCTCATTTGGTTGTAAACTGACTGCGCGCATCAGGGTTTAAAGTTTACATGGAAATTCCTATGGGAAATTGGAACTTTTTGTTCAAATGCTTCTACAGGTCTGAGAAAATCACGCGCCAACTTCTGGTATGGTCAGGCCTATGGGGAATGGTCTGGGGAACACTTTTCCCGAAGAGAGCACACTGATTCGTTGTACCTAGAGCTGGCGCATCGGCAAACAATCTGAATTTTCCGGAATCAACGGTTTTCCCTCAAAAAGCATCAAATTTTCCTTAGCATGCTATGAAAGCTTGATGAACACCGCGACGCCATATGTCAGACAGCTACCACGTGGGTGAGAAACGGCTGGAATATTTAATTGCAAACCTTTTTTAACTAGAAAATGATCACTTCGAGTAATCCTGATATTATTTAGTCGAATTAAGAATCTTTGCATGGCTAATTTGTATTTTTTTTTGCAAATGACGGCTGTCTGGCATATGGCGTCGCGGTGTTCATCAAGCTTTCATATCATGCTAAGGAAAATTTGATGCTTTTTGAGTAAGGCGTCCAAATTTCCCGGGTTTTGAATTTCCCGGGAAACGGGAAAAATATTGTTGGAATCCCGGGAATTCCCGGGATCCCGGGTAATTTATGAAACAGTTATAAAATCTATGTTTTTATTATATTTGTTGTGTTTTTCAAGCTTCAGCTTCAGCTCACACGGCGTGTTTTCTGGGCAACCTTAAGGAGAAAAAATAGTCATCGCTACTTTCAAAAGTGTCTTATAGGAAATTTCCTCAGCTTTCCAATGCTTCCAAGAGCGAAATGTTTCATCGGGAAATTTCTGAGATATTTCTATTTTAAGTTATTTGTTTTAAAATCCTTAATCATTTATTGGAAACTTTTAAATAACAGTCCAGAAAACGTGTCAAATGATGTGTTTCATATATCATTTACTCATCAAAATGTGCAAAATAAGACAAGAAACAACTTTGTAGAAAGTTGCAAACCGCTAAACATTTTGAAAATGAAGTTTTAACCGAATTTTTGAATAAGTGGGATTTATTCAGAAATTAAAATCATAAAACCGCATTAAAATATTATTTTCACAAGAACAAATAGATAATTACATAATTGTTGTGTACAAATATCACCGATCTGCTCTGATTCAGCTTGGAATTAGCTGCTACAACCGAATTTTTACAGGTTTGAGGTTGATAGGGAATTATTAGATTTTTATGAATAAATATCATATTTCTTTAAGGCCGATGCAAATATTTAAAAAAGTTTTTGTCCCTCGGCCCTGGCCGAGGTCAAGGGGGGGGGGCAAAAAAAAAAAAAAAAATTAAAAAATTTAAATAACAAGCCATAGTCTTCACTTTTAAATGAAAAAAGTGTTTTAAAATGCATTTTACACTAGTTCAGTTGTTTTGCAATCATAAGTTTTCAAAAAATCTAAGATCTGACAAAAACAAAAATTGTATCGAAAAAAAGATTTTGCATCGAAAATTTTCATAAAATCTTAAGATTTTTTAATAAACCCAAATATGCTAAAAATGATTTTAAACGCAGAAGAATGTATTTTAATTTGATTTCAGCTGGTTGCACTTGAATTTTCATTGAAATTATAAAGTTTATTGTAAAAATATTGTTTTTGCCCCTTGATTATTCGGGCCAATTTTGAAGGGGGGGGAGGGGGGGGGGGGGGTGACAAAAACTTTTAAAAATATTTGTACCAGCCTAATCAAACATTAACCAGTTGCATAGATACAAAACATGTTAAATACTCGAAATTAAACTACAAACTACCGTTGTTAGCTTTAGGAGAAATACTTTTCATTAGTAGGAAATGATTGTTTTAGTTTTTTGTATTAAATGATCAAGGATTTACCAATATTTTAAAAGTTTATTAGACTCTCATCTTCAATCTCATCTTCTTGATTTTTGTTCAAATAGTTTTGAAAGAAAGTTTCTGTTTGATTTTGATTGTTAAAATAATATTTAAAAATAAAAAGTTTGCGACGGTGTTTTTAGCATTCTGAATTGGAAGACTCGAGTTTTATTGCTACTTTGGAGTGCATTTTCAACAGAAAACATTTTATAAAATTTTATTTTTATTTTATACTTATGAAAATATGTAAATTGTAATGTAATTCATGTAAAAAAATATTTTTACACTGTTTGATGATTTTAATTTCTGAATAAATCCCACTTATCCAAAAATTCGGTTAAAACATAATAGAGATATCTCAGAAATTTCCCGATGACACATTTCGCTCTTAGAAGCATTGGAAAGCTGAGAAAATTTCCTATAAGACACATTTGAAAGTAGCGATGACTATTTTTTCCTGAAAATTTTGTTCTAGAAAACACGCCGTGCTCAATATTATTGATTGGTGATAATAGGTGATAATCTACTCTTCAATCTAAACAAGGACGACAAGTTTTAAATTGTTAAAGGGAATTAAAATAAGTTTTTTTGTTTTTTGATGTGATTTGGATTTGAAATGACTTCAAAGTGATTCAAATTAAATAAACTTATATAAATATAATTCTTTTTTATATGACATGATCAGAAAAGCTAATCTAATCTAATCGAACAGAAGCGCAGCCAGTCCGAAGAAAGCATCCTGGAAGAACTTGCGGTTAGTTTACGCCCCACGTCCTTTCTTGCCAATATTAATAATTGCAGTACATCCGAGTTACCCCCGAAAATGCATAGCAAAAATTAAAGCGGCCAGGCCTACTGCGTTGCATTAACCGCAGAGACAGATTCTGTGAACGGATCACATTTCACAGAATAATCAGGAGAGGAAGGATGCGTGGACATACCGTACCAAACGCTCCGAATCAGTTAGTTGTGGTGTGTAAGTGTAAATTGGTAAATTATTATATTTTTATGGGGGAAGGGGAAATGGGAAAATGTGGGTTGGAAAATCGGGATTGGGAACGGAAAAGTAGGAAAGGGGAGACCGGCCCGTAGCTTAATGGCTAAAGCTCCTGGCTCATAAGCGGAAGGTTCAGGGTTCGATTCCCGACCGGTCTACTTGAAATTTTTCGACTGTAACTGAACTTTGAATATGAACAAAAAACGCATAGAATCAGGTGGGATTCGAACTCACTCCTGTGGATTGGAAGTCGGATGCTCTAGCCATTCGGGCATCAAGAAATTAATACTCCTTGAGTGAATTAATCCGTAGTGGTGAAGTATTGTCACAAGGTCATTTACTATATAATACAACAATCCCTTCCCCAACGATTCCCTACACACCCACCACACACCATTACAATCTATAAATAACTCGAACCGGTTGGTACGGTATGACCCCGGCTTCTTCTTCTTCCACTGATGGTTCTATGAAATGTGGGATCCGTTCATAGAATCTGTCTCATGCGGTTGATGCAACGCAGTAGGCCGGGCCGCTTTAATGAGTGTAATATACTTCGGGGGTTCTCGAAAGTACTGCAAACATTAATAAAGACAAGAGGGAACTTGCGGCTTAATCTAACCATAAGTTCTTCCCGGATGCTTTCTTCGGACTGGCTGCGCTTGTGTTCGATTAGATTAGATTAGATTAGGAAAAGTAGTAAAGGGGAGGAGGGTTTATTTAATTTATAATATAATAATATAGGGGAATATAATAAAATAATGATGGAAAGCTCTCACCAAGAAACAGCAAATCTTCAAAAACACAGCAAGGTGGTGTCTCGATAGTCTGACCCCAGGATCTTGACAGGACTTAGGCCGGTCGGATGAAGTGGAAGCGTTCCTTTAGCACCGAATATGGCAACTCCCAACAATTAAAAAAAGTGAACATTTGAATTAACAAATCTAGAGATTTTTTCAAGGTCCTATAAACTGTTGTGTTTCACATGTTTTAGGGGAACAGCATCTAATTCCAGCGTGCCTCTAAAGATGCCATATCAGCAATTTGGCATTCAATTACAGCCCATTTAAAAAGTCTTCGAATGAAATCGAGTAAAAATAGCTAAATAGGAAGTGAGCAAACAGGTTTCTATCGAAAGTTTTGTAAAATAAGTTGTTTAAATCGTGAAAATCAGCAAGTTGGATGGTGATGGGAGAGAGAGCTTAACCTGCCAAACATACGAGAATACCTTCCAAACGATTCTAAAAAAACTAAGATCTGGCAACCCTGTCTCAATTTATGACCACTTAAGTTAAATTTCGAGCATTCGCCGGGACCGTGGTGTAGGGGTAAGCGTGGTTGCCTCTCACCCAGTCGGACTGGGTTCCCGGTGGGAAATTTTGAGACGAGATTTGTCTGATCACGCCTTCCGTCGGACATGGAAGTACAGGTTGGCCCCGGTCTAACCTAGAGGTTAGGCCGTTAGCTCAGTCCAGGTGTAGGAGTCGTCTCCTTGGGTCCTGCCTCGGTGGAGTCGCTGGTAGGCAGTTGAACTAACAATCCAAAGGTGTCAGGTTTGCAATTGCCTCAACAATCAAGCCTTCGGACACCTAGTTTCGAGTAGGAATCCCGCAATCGAGAACGCCAAGGCAATGCTGTAGAGCGAATAATTTGATTTTTTTAAAAGTTAAATTTACATTTTTAAATCCGGATCTGATTTTTCTTAATGAAAACTATTTCATAGTCCATCATCCAACCTATTGTTGGATAGCTATTCGATAGACCTTCTAAACGAGTCTAAAATATTGAAAATCTGGTAACCCTGTCTCTAGTTATAACAAATTGAGTAATATTTAGGTATTTTTATTATTTTTACCTTTTTACAAAAGAAAGGATTGCTTTAAAAAAAACGCTTTTCTCAAAAATCTTAAAAAAAATCGTGCAAGGCGGGGAATCGTTTCAGGAAAAAATCCTATTACTTATTTGAAGGTTTTTATGCGCTCTTTCGATTGAATTTCGGCTCGAAACCCGGAACTCAAAGCCTGATTTTTGAGAGCACTTTTTCTGAAATACTTGTGAGATGTCTGTATCCGCTCTTAAAAATGTGTGTCTTCCATTATTGGAAAACCACACGTAAAACCCACAATTTTTATATTTCAGATATGTAGCCGTGGGGTCGGAGACGAACATTTTATTTTTCGATTCACAATTTTCGACCAATAAATGTGGTCAAAGCCATTTTAAGAGGTTTTTTTTTACAATTTTACAGATAACACTATCAAATTAAAAGAATTCAGTTCCAAACAAAAAACCATTCGAAAACATGCGCCATAAATTGCTTGGGCCTACAATTTGAAGCATTTCCAAAATGTATTTCCAGAGATATAGCCATATTAGTGGTTTTCGTCTTATTTATACCCTATTTTTTCCTATTAAAATTTTGGTTTTATACAGAATCATATACTAAACATCAAATTCGAAGTCCCGGCATGTCCTCGCTCGAAAGATCGACAAGTCGTCAAGTCATCAAAGTTTCATCATTTTGTAAGAAAAGCTCTATTTTACCTCTGGTGATATTAAATCGGTTTTTTTCATGTAGTTAAGATAAAGAATATTTCTTTTATGTAATCAATGTTAAGTTAGGAGTGAGGATGGCATCCACATAGGTTAGTTTTAAATCCAAGTCGTCAAAGCAGAATATTTTTAATTTCCATTCACATTTTGGAGCATCGCGTTTCAATTCACAAACACCATTCATCGCTCTTATACCGTTATGGTATTGGTTGAAGCATCCAACTGCATGCTACATACCAACCAACCAACCCAAAACATAGCCATAGTGCTATGCTCCACCACTGTATTCCTCTACACCGTGTGTGGGGGGAAGCCCTTTCGTCCATCTCTCTTGGTATTGGTACAACTGCTCACGAACCACCGTTCGTTCGCGAGTCTGTATTCGTTAAGCGCTCAACACCACCATTCAGGCTGCGCTCGTAGCAACACCGTCAGCAACCTTCAATGTGTTGATTTATTTTGGTTTTTGTTTGTTTATTTCTCACTCGTGCGCGGGCTCACTCCTTCACCCACATCGCGACCGACCCCCAGGTCGGAAATAGTTGCGACCAGCACCACCACCACCAACACCTTGGACGAACTCTTTATTCTAGTTTTTCGCGTTTCACGTCTGGGTCTGTCGGTCGGTTCTTCAGCAACACTGTTGTTGTTGTTGCTGCTGTTGTCTTCGCGCTGGCGAAGAAGGGAACGAATTCTGGAGGTCGACGCCAGGTGAATTCGGTGTGGTGAGTTGAGGCGCAAGTGGTGAATCTTAAGACCTGCTGCAAAGAAGAGGTCGTTGGAGACCCCCGAAGAGTTGGTCGTCGTTTCACGTGTACAGGCGCAGGCGAAGAGAAAGGCAGCTGATGAACACGACGACGAACGGTGTAGAGGAAAGGCTCGGCGCTTTGTGTTGCTGGAAAGTTGCGAGAGAGAGACGTGTTGAAGTTGTCCAGACGGCGGAGCTGAAGTCAGTCGCAGTTTGGAGTTGGAACGGTCGAGATCGCTAGTTGTGTTGTTGCACGCAGTAGGCGCTGTTCAGAGTCAGAGTTTGTCGTCGTCGTCGTCGTCTTCGTTAGTTTGCTGTGTATCCGAAGTGGCTTGTGCAACAACCTGTCAGCCGTTGAGCAGTAGGCGGTTTCTGGAGCGCTGGGCAAAGCTTCCGATGCTCGTGGTGAACAGCTAGCGAAAGATTTTCCTTGGGTTTATTGTTTCGGTTGAGTTTTCCGTGATAATTGGCAGTTTTTGGTTCTTTTGTTACAAGAGAAAGGTGACGTGCGCTGAAGAAAAGTGCAAAGTGCATCGCAGTGAACGGACTTCAAGGTCCCAAGGTGGTGTACAAGAGGTGCAAACGCAAGCAAGAAGAAAGAGTTCAAACGTGGAAGTTTTCTTCAGTTTCCGAAATTGATACACATTCTTCATTCACAAGTTTTCTCATTTCTCGAAGACGTGAAGAAGCTTGAGTGCGTGAGTTCGTTTTATGTTCATTCGTTGCTGGAAGAAGCGCAGAGGAGAACCGTTCAAGCACCGTTTCATCGAACAAACAAGCCCGTGGAGAACCCCGCGAAGCGGAAACGACCTGAAGCCAACGTGTTCCAGCAAAGGCAGTAATTTAGTGCCGTTTCTTCGTGCGTTTTCGTCGTCAAATCTTCAAAAGTTGCAGAACCGAAAGTTGCTGTAACGTCACTCGAACACCTGCAAGGTAACTACCGCCATTGTTCTTTACCCAACCCAATTCTAACACTCACACCTTGTACAGTATCTCACGTTGTTTTTGGCTTTAAGGGGAAAGGTAAGCTCTTGCCCTCTCCCCTTAAGATTTGGCATGCTATGGAATGCGGCGGCGTTGGATATCTCCTTCCTCTTACTTTTTTACCACCCCCCAAACTATTAATTCCTCTCTCTTTTCTGCGGTCGGTTTTGCTCTACTATTTCTTCCTCAATTAAAACTGCCTGCGGCTATAAATCTTCAAATCGCGTCCTCTTTTAAGCGGGCGCTCATGTGAATACAGATAGGTATATTTATAAACACTACAAAACTACACACCAGTACAGTCATCCCACATATTCGGAACACCCACAAATTCGGAACATTTTTATGATAATTTGTCAATAGCATGCCAAAAGTGGCTTTTCTGTCGACCCTACTGTTTTTAGAACCTTCATTTGGACATTATCTTACTTTTCACTAGTAAAAGTAATACTTTTTGAACAAAAAACTTCATTCCAAGACTATTTTGTCCAGAGCAGGCAAACACTGTCTTCAAATGGCCTGTTTCATAATTGTGGGATGTTATTGTGCCTCCCACAATTGTGGAACACCTGAATTTAACTGATATTTTCACAAAAAAAGTTATCAAACCATGTATAAAACATCACAAAGCTTGAGTTTCATTGGTTTCAGTGTGTGAAGTCATTATTTGGTAATAAATATGTACTCCTGGAGAGATCCAAAGTTTGTTTACATTCGTAAGAAAAAAGTGTTCCGAATTTGTGGATTTCAAGGGTCAAAGTAATTCTTCAAAAACTTCATATAAAAGTTAAAATTTGCAGATGTTCGATACAGCATTCAAAAGATCGCAAGAAAAGCTTTCAAATGAAGGTTTAAGCGAATCATTAAGTTCAATTATCGATTTGCTATGATTTTTTGAACATTGACCGATCTGGAAACCGTTCCGAATATGTGGGATGACTGTACTAGAAAACATTTCGAAACGAGGAAAACTCCAATCGAAACGATCCGCTAATAAGTGTAAATGTCGAAGATTCCACCCGGTTTCCGTTACGAAACTATACACCACGATCTACGCGCGCCGTCGTCTCACAACACTATCTAGTTGGAGATGGTTCTATTTTTGGGATCCGCGATCCGCGAGACTTAAAGTTTTCCGGGTTGAGAGTGGTCATTTCGAAATGGGGGTTTGGCCCAGTTTTTGTGCGGATCAAGAACTTACTCGGTTGATTTTGTCGGATGGAGGTGGAATTGAATCGTTCGTGGATTTTTTTGGATCATTTAAATTAATATACTAAGAAATATCATCACCTATAATTTATGGAACTTCGTCAGTTGAAAATTGAGGGCATATTTATATTATTATTGAAGGCTCAATTTGAACAACCATCATTCCAATTTCTAAAATCTAATGATTATAAAAAATACATATTTTGGAAGTTTAACATTTAGTAAATACAAACATTGAGATTTGTTTTTATAAAAAAAAATCATTGTACAGTCCAGACTCGATTATCCGAAGTCTCGATTATCCGAAGTTTCGATTATCTGAGTTTTGATTATCCGAAGTTTCGATTATCCGAAGTTCGATTATCCGAAGGTTTGTATGGGACTTCGGATAATCGAATCACGAACAATAAATATTTTTTTTCGTATTTTTTCATTTCATAAAATTTTTGTTCTACGATCCAATTTTAGTCAAATTTGAGTTGTTGATTGCCTTTAAAACCGCCATTTTGGCCGTCATCTTGGATTAAAAAATTCTAAATAATTTTAGTGTAGTTTAGGGGTTATACCTATGCTCAACAATCACAAATTAGACAATGAAATTTTTTTTTTGTGATTCGATTATCCGAAGTGAAATTTTTCCGAGGCCTTCGGATAAGCGAGTCTGGACTGAATACCTAATTTTTAAAGTCCCAATCATAACTTACAACTTTTCCAAAGTCACCAAATCAATCACAACATCCCTACTCAAGGTTCAAATTTTCGAATATTCACGTGCTGAATTTTTCAAACTAAGCTGCTGAATTGCATGGCGACTTGTAGCGAAAAACCATAAAAATTTTCAGTCAGTTTTTGATCAACATCATGTAATAAAAAATTGGAGCAATCGAAAACTTGAACTTGGCAATCATATCAAAAACATTTCTTTAAATTGATTTCGGTTTTTCTCATGTTAAAAAAGGGTAATTTTTAGCAACTTTTGCTCTGCGCAAAATTTTACATTTCTTCTCCTGTTTTATTTTTTAGTATTTATATTTTGTTCGTTTGTGTATTTGGAATATTCTACCAGCTATGATTAGATTCGCCTTTTTATTTTTTTGCTTGTTTTTCACAGTTTCTATTATAGAATTATACCAATATCATTTAAATTGAAGAAAATGCGTAGATCGTAGATTAAAAAGAGTGTGGAAGAAATTAAATGACAAACATATTTTTTCTGGAGCACAATTGTGGGACAATTCTCGGATGGCCCCTCACAAACCAAACAGTGCCACACAGTTTCTAGCTGTCAAAATGCTTTTTCGTCCTTTTCAAATGTTGCTCCAGATTTCAGCATTGCCTTTGTTTAAAAAAATAATAAATCGTTTATGAACAAATTCAATTTGCTTTTATTCAATTTTCACCAAATTTGTATATTTCAGCGCAAATTTTGTTCAATCATTTTGTTTTCTAAATGCATGCCAATATTTTTATAAATTAAACGTATGGATATTTTTCTAAAAATTTCAGGTTTCATTCAGTTATTTTCAAGAATATCATATTAGGTTTCATTAAATTATTAATTTCATAAAAAAAACGGAATCGACGTAGCACCTTATAATGTGGCCCTCTTAAACCTTGCGGTTTCGTCTACGGATCCACAGGCGTGTATCGTTCTTTTTGCGACAAGACTCCGCCTCCCGGGTCTGCTAAGTGTGAAGGTATGGGCACGGGGAGAGGGCACCGAATACCTATATTTATACTTAGCATTTTTGCGTCCGCCTCGGGATTCGAACCGGCGACCTCTGGATTGTGAGTCCAGTGCGCGGTCCGATTGATCCACACAGGCAGATTGATTTCATATGTAAACTTTTGGTAAAAGCGATTCATTTGCTTTTGGTGCTACAACGGTGTTTTGAATATTTTATTTTAATTTTTTTCACTTTTTTAATCCATCCATTTTCTGTTTCGGGACAAACGATAAAAAATCTCGTTAATTTTTAATTTAATTCAATGAACTATCTGCATTTTAGGTTGAAGATTAAAATTTCTCATCAGTAATCAGTAATCTGAATTTCACAAGCACATTAAATATTGAAATTCACGTTATTGCTGAAAAATTATCTACGAAATCGGCCGATTTCTATTTTTTGTATATTTTGATTTGGCTCAAACATTGTGGGGGCCTTCCCTATGACCAAAGAAGCTATTTTGTGTCGTTGGTTTACCCATACAAGTCTCCATACAATTTTGGCAGCTGCCCATACAAAAATGGTACGTAAATATTCGAAAATCTGTTACTTTTAAGTGAATTTACTGATCAATTTAGAGTCTTCAGCAAAGTTGTAGGTATTGTTATGGACTATTGAGAAAAAATAGGTACACGGAATGAAAAACTTGCCGATTTTTTAATTAACTTTTTTGTTACAAAAACTCAATTTCCCAAAATACGTATTTTTTTTATTTTCGAGATTTTTTGGTATGTTTTAGGGTACCAAAATCCGCAACGCCCTTTTGAAATGTTTGTCTCGATTCAAAATTTTTAAAAATATTGTTTTTCACGAATGTTTCATGTTTTAACATTGAAAATCAGACCATTAGTTGCTGAGATATCGACATTAGAAAATTGTTGGTTGTTTGCGTGAGACTTAGAAAATTTCAATTTTCCTGAGATTCAATCTTCAGTTATTTTTAGACAATTTTATAGCAAATTTTCTGTACTTTTCGAAATAAATATTTTCAGAAATGGTCAGCGAAATATTTGCAGTTTTTCGTTTTTAAAAATAGTGACCATGTATTTTTTATAAACGAAAAACTGCAAATATTTCGCTAAAATCAAATTTTTTGTGGCTATATCTTGAAAATGGAGACCTCTATCAAAAAATCTGAAAAGTACTTTTCGATTGCAAATTCAATGTTGCCTAAAAAAATGAGGTCAACAACTTTTTGTTTAAAATTTCGATTTTTTTTCCAAAAATCACATTTTTTCAAAAATTTATAATTTGGCGGCAGATTTTTTGACCATAATTCTATATAGCTCAAAAGTTGTGGGTTTTGGTACCCTAAAACATATCAAAAAATCTAGGAATGAAAAAATATGTATTTTGGGAAATTGAACTAATAAAAAAATCGGCTTATTTTTTATTCTGTGTACCTATTTTTTATATTTACGTTCGTTCTAGAAAATTGCACAGTTCCCTATACGTGACCACGTCGAGGCCCAGTGTTAACATTGCAGCAACTTTGACAGTTTGCCTGACATGTGCACACGGTCAAGGGCCGCGTCCGACTTCGTACGAAAGGCAAAACAGCTGACGACTATGGGATTGAGGTCTAGTTGAGCTTTATCTGGGTTGTCTGATGTTTTTTGAAACTTGGGCATTTCCTTCAATTCTTCAGGTCAAGGTTTTTTTTCGACAGAATTGGTTAAGTTAATTGCACGAAGCAATACGACAATCCGTTCTAACCGTTCAGCTTGACCTGCCACGACATTGTCGTCATCCAACGCTAGTGGAACCTCCCACCAAACTTACTTTGGCTTCGATGGTTGGTGGGCTCGCTTCCGTTTGGCTTCGCGTTCCGACACCCCGTGGTTCACCCACGCGTAACCACAACGTGCCTAATTGCTGGCTGGTTCTGCGCCACAACACTGACGACGAAACAATCCCGCCCACAGCCCACGCATTCAGACCCAAAACACCCACGGCTCTGACGCCAGGTCGATTCTTTAGGAGAGAGAACAGCTGGTGGACGCGGGGGGGTCCGGAGACAGACGACGTAGTGACGTGAATGGTGAATCGATAAATTACGCAGTACGCAGCCAACTCGCTGAAGTTGAGCAGCTCCACTTTTAGTGCTCCAATCACACGGGTGACCTTTTAGGGAGCCACCAAGTCTCGAGATCCAACAACCAAACCAGCCGCAGACGCAGATGAAGGATGACCTTTCCCGCGGACAGTCGGCGTTGAGGCAGTGGTATTGGTGGTTATGACGGTCATCTTCAGCGCAAAAGGGGGGCTGGAGTTGTGGAGATGTGTGTGATTTCATTTCATGAAAATGACTGTAAAACCAGGCCTGAGTTCTTCTCCTTGGAGAGGCCTATCAACGACTCGCCATCAAGCCCCCCAAAAGCAGAACCGGAGAAACCGTTGCACAACCCCCCATCGTCGGCGCCATCGTCGTTTACCTTGCTGAATGTCAAAGTTTAGTCAATAACAGCTGATTGCGCGCCCTGATGCCCTGAGCCTTTGTCTGGCCGCTGCTCTCGAGAGTCGGTGCCGGTTACGACGACGATGACTGCCTTCATAGTCGTCATCGCGTCCCCAGAAGTCGCCGGTTGGCGGTCGCCACAAACACACAGCGGGACATGTTTTATTGCGACTTGATGTATTTTTTTCATAATCGCTGGCCAGGGTACCTTTTAACGAGAGATTTTGCGACGGCGAAGCCGTCACGGTTCCGTGACGAAGCCCGGCTTGTTTTGTTTTTATTTCACACTCAATAACCATGCCTTAAACTCCTTTTTTTCTTTTGATTTTTTGTTTGCTCAACACTTGAGTGAATATTTGTGGAGAACCGGCGAGCTTTCGCGGCTTGCTCTTAAACGCATCCACTCCTTTGAGAGTGCCCACTTTCGAATCGCCAAGTTGACGCGGCAACGTTTACCCAAAGTTGAGCCACTTCAAGCTAGGTGTTGAGACCTTGGTTGGGGTTTCAACTTCGTATGTTGATTTGACGCCCACTTAAGGGAGACTTCGGCCCTGATTTACTATGGCTTTGTTGGAACGAAATGGACTGATTTGGGTATGCCTATTTGCGTCGTAGACTGGATGTGTAGAACTTGTGTTGGCTTAGAGTTGATCTTAGTCTTGAGCAACCACGATGGTTTAAGTTTTCCATTTATAGCAGTGCTTTTCAATCTTTTTAGTTGCATTTCCTCCATGGCCTATTTGCAACAAATTGATATATAATTTTGAAAAGTATCAAAAATTCCCACGAAAAAAAATCAATCAAAATTTATTTTTGGATGTCAAATTGAATTTGGAATCAAAAAGTACTTTCGTGATTTTTTTTTGAAAAAATGCAGCCTATTCGAGTTTAAATCATTGTAAGAAAAAAATTCTTTTAAGAATTTTTAAAACAGTAATCATCGTTCGGTGTTTGAAAGTAAAAGTGTGAAATTTTCTCATTTTTCAATAAAAATATTTTTGAGATTTAAAAAATATGTGGGGCTCGATTTGAAAAAAAAAATTAAAATTTATAAAAGAATAAGTTTGGAAAATGAAATGATTTTTATTCAGCTTTTAAAACATGTTTAGCAGAGATAGACAAGGATGGAAACTATTCAAAAATAAACGAAACATACAGAGAACCGGGGTGACATTAATAGGGCTTCAATTTATTTTTAGATTTTTTTCAACTGGTAAGGGTTTTCTCAAGATTATTATATTAGAAACATGTACTGAGGTAGGTTTATAGTTTTTAATAAAATAAAACAGTGTTTATATTTAGTTGACTTAGATTAAAAGTTTTTTTTAACCCTATATTTATAAATTATAGGTAAAATTGCTTAAGAGTCAGAATTTTGCCTGAAATTTGTTTGAAACTAGTTTTGTTTATAAAATGATCAATGTACACAGAAAAAAAATCATGGTAATAATACATCTAGGAAGGGTAACATCTTTTATGTCAGAAAAAATGTGTAATTTTACCACTATTCTGGTGTAAGGTCACTTTTTTAGTCTGAATTGTGGTAAAATTACATCATAATTATTTGCTGTGTATATTACATTTTAATCCGAATTCGAAGCATGAATCAAATGTTTTCACATTTTATATGGAATTTGTTCAACTGAAAACGCCTGTAAATTTGGAGATTTTCCTCAATTATGTTTTAGAAGCACATAGAGCGTCCAATTTCCCGGGGTTACAAATTTCCCGGGAAACGAGAAATTTTCAGCTAATTTCCCGGGAAATCCTGGGAATTCCCGGGAAATTTTAAATTAAGTGAAAGTTGTTATGATCCTGGTTTTAATTAATATTATGCAACAAAATTGTATAGGACATCAATAGCAATGGTTTAAATAAGTGTGAAGATCAATTAACAGCTTGACTGCATGTAAAAATCACTCAACTACAAGAAAATGTATTTTGGTATTTTTTGATGAGAAATTTTTAACTTGCCTCGGTGACCAGTTTATTGAAATGGGAAAAAACATGCAGAACTTAGGTTTTTCATGACAAATATTGGTTTCAGCTTTTGAACAAATGGTAAAGCTTTTTAGTGTTGGTTTTAGTCTAAACAACCCAATGTTTTCAAATATTTGAAGCAAGCTTTGAATATATTTTTGCATTTTTTGAGAACAAACAATAGAAAGTAATTTTTCAATGATTTTTTTTTGTATTATTATGCAACATGATTTAAATTATACGATAAATCAAAATCATTCCACAAAAAATCTTCTATTTTTTCTATTTTTTCACATTTAACCCTCTAACATTTGTAGTTGCACCAGTGCTCCATAATTCTTATACTTCAAATTGTAATTTCTGTAGTACTAGGTATTCAACCAATTGAATTAATTCTTTTTGCACAAAAACGTAAATAAAATCTCAATTTTAATTTGGAGGTAAGAGGTCAATATGATTTTGATGAAATAACATCAATCTGTTAAAAGCTTACCTTATTGTAATAATTTAATACTCATTAAGCAAGATCTATTCCCAGTTGCTTCAAAAATTAATATCATCGGAAATAATTCTGATATCATAATTTCTGACAATCAAATTGATTATATATAAACCAAGCAATACATTTAATTGAACAAAATCATGTTGAGTTTGCTCATTTATTATTTTTTCAGAGCAACTTCAAAAAATAGTTCCAAAAATTTAAGAAAATGTATACTTCCGCTTGAATTTCGGGAATTTCCGGGAAACGGGAAATATTTTTTTCTGAAAATCCCGGGAATTCCCGGGACGAGAAATTGGAAGCTCTAGAAGCACATAATATATTTTTTTTTTTAAACTTTTTTTCCTTCTCCTTGTTGATGATTTTCGTTCTACTCAACTAGTGGGGCAAGACAAACAACCCGTTGGGGCAAGAAGATCAATGCATGAAACAACATGTCAATTTGCAAAAAAATTAACTGTTATCACTTAGATATATCATATTAGAATGTATTTGAAACGTTTCTTTCAATTTTAGATTAAATAATAATATTTTACTAATAATTTGATCGTTTTTACGAAAAAAATATTACTTAGGGGTCGTGCATAAACCACGTGGCCTCCTTAGGGGGGGGAGGGGGTCCAAAATCCGACCGAAAAAACCATGAAAAGCCATGGGGGGGAGGGGGGGGGGGTCGACGGCTGACCACGTGGCCTTTTAAAAAAAAATCTTTTCTATAAAAACCAACAATAAAATACGCGCATTAAGTTTACTTATATGCATACATTTTTTGTTACACTTTAAAATCATACAACTGTTGTGTTTAGAATTATTGCTTATATTTCAATGTCACAATATTTTCCAATTCAATATTTAATTATGTATATCAGCAGATTCATATCAATACTTTGAGCCTGATATTGAATGAACACTTTTTAATACTCATGTAATTCCTTCTTACAAAAGTTTAAAAGCTGTTTAAAAATAAAGTGACAGTATCCAAAGTTAATATACCCTACACCCATAGTTAGTGAACGAAGGGATAGTCCTCACGAAAAGAAACGTGAGGAAAGTGCTATTTTGAGAGAGTATAGTCCTCTCGCGTGTTCGTTCATTGGAACAGTTCATCCAATTGAGTGGCTTATATGGACAAATGACCGCCACTTAGTCACCGAACCATGGTGGCCCATACGGCAAAGGCACGGTTCAATATGCCAAAGGTCTTGAGTTCGAATCTCGGTACCAGTACTTTTTTTTTTTGATAGATGAACTTTTTATGAAGATGAACCCATGAGTAAAGTACTCTCGGTAATTTCGGGATTTATCCTCTCCGTCCGCACACAGTACCATTTTACTACCGAATCGTGCTCTTTATCCTCTCGTATGCCGATGCCCAGTTCTGGGTGTAAAAATACATACCAAAATGCAAACAAAATTTCTTTTTTATGTTAATGGTATCTTGTAGCTAAAAATGTGCTTGCAAATTTGCATTGAAAGTAGATATAGAAATATATTTTCAAAATCTTAGATCTTAGCTACGGTGATTATTGGTCCTATAAGTAATCGAAGAATCTTTATCGAAAGATTTCCTTTTGACACTTAAAACAAACTCAAGTTATCTTTTCTCTCCTCTCTCATGCAAGATTTTTTTAATAAAAAGAAACTCAAAAACCAAATTTCAGGATTTTCGCGCGAAATTTCAGTTTCACTACTACATTTGCAAGAGAAACGTCTAACATTAAAAAATACCCAGTCACGGAAAAACGAACGATACATACTTTAAGATTCACCAAAAAATTGGATGAATATTTTGGTCTAAAAGGTATTCCTTATTCCATGGGTTACACAATTCGGATTGTTATATTACATAACATTTCATAAAATACACGTAGTACTGTCCTTTCCTTTAACCCTCCACAACCCAACCCCGCCTTTAGACGGGATTCGATTTAAAAAATCGCCAAAAATCAATTTTTAACCAACCCAGACTATGCCTCTACGCATTTTTGTTAAAATTTAAATGAAAATGGTGCTATTTTGTAGCAGAAAATGTGAAAAACAAGCAAAAAATGAAAAAGTAAAAACATGAAAAAATTAGATAGGCAAAATGTAATGATAGAAGGTGGTAGAATAGGCCAAATACTACCAAAAACATACATAAACTAAACAAGATAAATGCAAACTAAAATACTTAAAATTAAACAAGAAAAACATAAAACAAGAGAAGTAAAGTTTTTTGTAGAACAAAAGTTGCTCAACTGCAGCGGTTGTCCCCTTGAGCTGTGATACTAGATTAAGTAATGCCTCCTTTCCTTTAACTATCCCACATCTATTAGCTATTTCGAAGGTTATTTTTGCATTTTTTTCCTTCTCTGTCTTATTCGTTCTCCTTAGTACCAGTAAACTCTCTCCCCATTTTGAACAAATCAGCTGTTGAAAGGTAGTCCATATCTCAGCTCAGGATAACAACTGCACCAATGTAATTGTTAAAGCATTACCTAATAAAATGAAATGAAATGAAAAGTTGCTCAAATGACCTCCTGAACACGGGAAAAATAAAAAATTTCGAAAAAAAAATTTGGGTATAAGAGGGTTAAGCTGAGAAAATTTCCTATAGCTTCAACTTCATACCTCAAATAAAACCACTCAAATATATAGACACATTAAAATAATTTGAGTTTAAAAGAGTCACTTAATTTTCAAATGCCGATATTAATATGTGAAAGAAAATTTCAAAACAATGCCGTTAAAGATCAACATAAATAAAACTCCTTAGAAAGATGGAACGGTATTTTCAACTCGCTGGTTCTCGGGCATAACTCAACCAACCGGGACATTTTTTTTTGAGTGAATTATAAGGATGTTTAGATGATCTTAAAACTTTGCATAGCTCGATTTGATCAAATCTGTAATTTTTGCGATCAAAAATGTCGTTCCAACTTTTGTTTGCTCTTGTAAAAAAATCGCCCGAAATTCCGCGGAGGTTATTTATTTTGCTGATTTTTAGTTTCACATTTTGTCACTAAAACAGGTTTTTGATTTTTTTTAATTTTGTCAACTTTTCAGAAATTTCCAGGGCAAAAAATCTTTGTTTGAGTTATGAATTTTTAAATCAAAACTGATTTAAAAAAATCGAAATATTTATCGCAAAAAAAATTTAAGTTTATTTTTCGATGTAAAATCGAATTTGCAATCAAAAAGTACAGTGAAATTTTCATAAAGTGCACCGTTTTCAAGTTATAGCAATTTTTAGGTACCTACCTTTTTTAAAAATAGTTGCAGAAATAAATTACACAACTCGACTTTTTTTGGAAACACTGAATCATTGGAATCAATCATGCTTAATTTAAAAGAAAAGTAGCTTTAGATTGGATTTTTATGAATGTTAGGAATAAAATTAATATTAACATAAATATAAGCTTTCATAATTAGATAATTTCCTTAAAATAATATAAAAATATTTTTTCCTGAAACAAAACTTTTCTTTTATTTAATAATTTTAAAAATGAAGATATTTAAAAGCGCATTTTTATTCAATCATGAATGCTGATTATATAACAAAGTAGCTTTAATTCTTAAAGCATATTTATTCTAGATGCAATTAATTGCACTGCAATTTCATAATTTTGAATACATATGATTTACTTAGTTTCTTGTTTTGTTGAGAGTTTTTTTTTTACTTTCTGTACCATTTCACTAAATTGTTATTCTGTTATTATTTACCTTAAACTATGTTATTTAATACTTTTTGCACACTTTTAAGTGAATTTCTGTTTTTTTATATTATTAAATTAGTTTTAGTGGTTTTATAGCACATACACAAATTAAAATGTTTTCTTTTTGACCCAATGTCACCCCCTCTAAGGGGTGAGATTGGGTAAATTTTAAAACGATTTGCATTTATGAACGATGTGATTATACTTAACTTCTGGGAAAATGTTGGTAAATCATTTAGGAACATTTCTCAACATTGTTTATTTCGATATAATTTGAAATGTTTTAATTGTGTTTAAATAACAACAGTAATATCGTTTTTTGACCCAAAGCACTGACAGCATATAATTTGTGGATAAACATTTTTGAAATCTAAACTAATTTTGTTTTTTTTTGTAGATGTTTCGCCTGGGAGGAAAAAGCCACGTGGTCATATAGGGGGGGGGGGGGGTTGGCGTGAAACCACGAAAAACCATGAGGGGGGAGGGGGGGGGCAAAAATTCTCCAAAAAAAGACCACGTGGTTTATGCACGACCCCTATTAGGGGAACTATACCCTTTTTCAGCCTATTTCTATTATCGGCCTATCAGCACTTTGTTCATGAATTACGGCTTTTAAAAAGTGTTTTTGACTGTTCCAAAGTTATAAATAGCTCGAATTAAAGTGAGCAAGCAACTCTCCATTGTTGAAATATCTGTAAATGTTGATTTAATAGCGGAAAACGGCAAAGTGATGAGAATTGGTCGAACGGCTTAGAGTGATTAAAATGGGTATATTTCCCCTAGATGATAAATAATAAAATTTCATAATATCACTATATTTTGTATGGACAATTTTTTTTAGCAATTGTTCCTCAGTTTTTAAGTACTTTTATGTAATTATTTCCCAATAAAATATGTTGTTTCAGGAATTCGTGATTTTTCCATACTAAAAACCCATATGGTACACTTGCCCCATCTGGACAAGATTTTTTAAAAGCTCTCTACAAAAATAACCAAAAGTTAAATCATACTTTATAATAGGTACAAGTCATTGGTAGGGCCTCGTGGCCTCGTGGCGCGGTGGTAAGCGGCTTCGGCTGCCGATCCCTAAGTTGCTATGGGGCGCGGGTTCGATTCCCGCCTTATCCTCCTGGCCTTCTATCGGATGGGGAAGTAAAACGTCGGTCCATTTGCGTAAAAGAGGTTTTGGGTGACTCACCACACATAACCTTCGGACGCCTAGAAATGAGCAGAAAGTTGCAACAGAGCCCACAAAAGACCCGGGGGTCGTTAAAGTGGATTGCTTTGCTTTTTAAGTCATTGGTAGGGGCACTACTGATCTAGGAAAAATAGCATTTTGATAAAATGAGCCGAATCCTAAGCCTTATTTTGTACCTAAGCCTTATTTTGTACTTTCCAAATATTATAAGAAAACGGGTTTTGAAAAAAACTTCATTCAATCTTATGCCCAGTGCCGTTTACGTCATTTTGGCGGTTATGTGGTAGTAGAATCAGTTAATTGCATTGCTAGCAACAATTCCTCATACTGGAAATAATCAAAATTGTAAAAAATACTGCCGTACGAGCGATTGTTCCTCTTGCCCCACCTTTCCCTACTTTAAGAAGATTAAATTATAGTTAACTAACTTTTTAAACTCTTCAAAACATTATGAAAAGTTCTTCTTGACCATACCATCCCTTACGTGTTTTTGAAATCTCAAGCCTATCAAATTCATCCCGTTTTACGGTAACTTGAAATCGGGGACTTTTTTTTTCGAAAATTCGCACAAGAACCTTTTAAATCAGAATTAAATTTGATTTTTGATTTTTTTTATAAAATTCCTTTTCTAGGGGGGAATTTTCCAACGGCTGAGACACACTGATCTTTTATTTTTGTAAAATTGTGAAATAATCATAATTAAATAGCTGGGTTCTGAATAGTGGTTAGCAAAACGGCCTTAATTTTGAACTGTCGAAGTGGAACCAATTTACTGTTTGCCAAAAGTAGAGAGTATTGTTATAGATCATTAAAAATTGGTTTGTTTGTTTTTTTGCAGCAATGAAAAAATTGTGGCGTTGAGGACCTGGAGTTGAAGTCAAGAAATGTTAATGAAGTTAAAAGCGAGATCGTAATTTTTTATGTTATGAATGGAAGTTGCTTATGGAGTCGATGCGGTTGTATCCATCCAGAAGCTGTAATAATAGTTTGATTCTGTTTGAAAACCTACTGGTTTATTTTTGTGTAAATTGTCTTTTTTATTTGAATTTTATGAAATGTCATAAATTGAATTGATAATGGATAAAATTAAAAATAAATTCTGGCACGTAAGCATTTTGACATCTAGCTACTTTGCAATATCTCAGGCAACATACTGTTATTTTTCTAAACCTTCTGCAAAAAAAACTAATTTTGATCGCTTATCATTCAATAAAATATTGAGCAACCCAAGCTTTTCGATTTTTCACGATCCTACGTTTTGTACCGTTTTGAAAGTGTTAGTCGTGATTTCGGAATTTTAAAAGCAGATAAAATTTCACATATATTTTAATTTTTGTAAATTTAAAATCGGGTCATTAGTTTTCAAAATATCCAAGAATTAAATTTGCACTTTTAAACCCAAAAATTGTTTTATTTTTCGAACGCCTAATAGAGGAAATTCTCGTATGTTTGGTTGGTTAAGCACTCGCTCCTTACTCCATCCAATTTGCTGATTTTCACTATTTAAACAACTATAATTTTGCAAAACTTTTGATAGAAACTTGCTTGCTCACTTTTTAATGAGTTATTTATCACTAGATTTCAGTTGAAAACGCTTTTAATTAGATTTAATTGAATGCCAAAGTTCTGACCTGCCAACATTAGAGGCACGCTGGAATTAGATGCTGTTCCCCTAGTAGTTTATGCAACAAGTTGCAAAAAGGGATTTTTTCAGCACGAGTCGTACATTTATCCAACGAGGTTCACCGAATTGGATAAATATGTCGCCCCTTTAAAATTGGTCTGAAAAATCAGGGGGCAAAAACATTTTTCCAAAAAACTGAGAGCAATATAAAATGCATTATTCTGTATTGATAAACATATTTAGTATGTTTGGGCTTGTGTAAAAATGTTTGAGTTGTTATGAATTTTTATGTGATTTAACGAATTTTTTTTTTAATATTATGACTTTATTTTTATAATCATAAAATAAAATAACACTGCAAGATTTTTTTTGTTGAAGTTAACTTCTGACTCCAACTCAACAAAACATGTCTGTCATCAAAATCTTACCGAAAAGAATGAATAGACACCCTGGGTAAAAGATTAAAAATTCACACCAACGCTGAAGGTTTGCTCTCTGCGCCACGAGCAACGGTTTTCACTTTTTACTTGGCTTTTGTTTCAGATTTTTGTTTTGTTCTGCTGGGAGGTGGGTTTGTGTGAAATAACAATTGTTCTAGTTCGCTCAGTTTCAATGCCAAATTGCGAGAGGGTTTTTTTTCATTTCGTGGAAGAGATGATCGTTTTTAACCATTCTGTTAAGCTGTAAATTTTAAGGGTGGCCGGTTTCGGCTGCCAGTTTCTTTGCTTTTTGTTTCGAAATATATCAGTATAAAGTACGATACACGATCATCATCATGTAAAGTATTTCTAGTTTCATATGAAATTTTTTGTTTAAAGATAAACTCATTTGCCTTCAATACAAACTTTTAAGGGTAAAAAATTCTATAACTTTAATCAACCAGAATGATAACCAACAAGCACAACAAAGTCATCACACTTGTTTTCCCCCAAACTGATCGCTCAGCTGTATTTCCCAAAATATTGCTCCTCCTATCCAATTTAGATCATCGTACATGTCAGCCGGTCATTACAATCCATAATCAAGCCGGGGCACACACGCGAACACTGGGACTTTCCCACAAAACGCTCATCACACAGTGAGAGTGATTCACGTGGAAATACTCGACCGGACCGTTCCGCATGGTCCTGTGACCATTGCCCTTACACCACACCTCCGCAATTTCCGTTCTTTCTTTCGGAAATTGTGCTGACTCTGTGCCCAGCCAAAACACAAGGCTTGATGACGTTGTGCTATCTTGGCACATGATGTTGTTTAGTGGTGTTTTAGTAGCTTATTAGACGACTCTGGCTCCGACTTTTGAAGAAATGTTTAAATCTCTTCAGTCCTGGTAACCCGTGTGACTAACTTGCACAACGGCGACGATCTGTAAACCCGAGCTCGATTCACAGCGGTTCAACGGTGTCATTATTTGAAATTTATTTATTCATTTTCGTGCTGCTTTGCGTGTGTACTGGCTCTGCTTTCAAAGTCAAGTTCAGCAGAACGCTTCAAGGCACGAGAATCGGCGAGAGTATTGACACGTAGACCTCTGGAGCGCGTCGCCGTGCTGGCCACGGTCGGAAGGATTCCTTTGTGAGGACGGCACTCCAGTGAGAGAGCAGGTCTCTAAAAATATCACGTGCTGGAAATTGTCCCACCTCGAAGAAGACATCACCGGTTGAAAGATGACTTGGAGTCGCGCTCGCATTGTTTCAAAAAAGGTCAACAGAGCTGGGGTAGGTTTAAGCCACTTTCAAACGTGACTCGAGGGAATTGTTGTTGTCACAAAACAGTTAGCTGAACCTCCCCGAACTCGAGCTGGCGGAGGAAATTAATTGCCGTCATTTGGGTTGGAGAAAGTGCGCCTCAATTTGTGGAGGGAACACGCCAACCGAGCGTTATAAATTTTACAGCAGCGGGTTATGCAATCCCGGGTGTTTTCACTTTAAGTTTGTGAGATAAGCTCGACGACTGTTCCATCAATCAGGGATTTTATCACCGCGCTCGATACAGCGCTGGAACATGATTTACAACAGAACTGTAAACAACGCCATCCATTATCTCTTGATGAGTTGTTAGAAAAATTAGGAACAGAAAGAGAAATGTACAAAATGACAAATTGAAACGCATTACTTTGCATATTTTAGCTTATTTTTACCGTACCTAAATTAAATGTTAAATTTTCTGTTTCTTTTCTGTCTTCTGAACACGATTCTTTGCCTCAACATTTTCAAATCACTGCATCCCCAGCCGACGAAACATTCAATCTCCGTAAAAACCATTTCCTCTCTTCCAACCCATTTGCAAATCAATCGAACCACCACGAATCGCAATTGAATCGAATTAACAAACTATCACATTCCGCCAGCATCCGAGATCCTCCACAGTTCGTCACGGTCGCACATCGGAAAGCGATTCCGTTCCACCGTGGCAAACCCCCAGCTCTCTCACGATGGGTGGCCTCACCGCAGATAGAAGAGGGGGGAGGGGGAGTCCAGATTTGATTTCCCGCCCAGCAGCAGCTCCAGCTGATGCCAATTTCCTTCCGACGTCGACGTCGTGACGTGCTCGATCATCTTCACTTCTCCGAAGAAGGTTTGATTTGTTGCGCACAAATTTCGCCACCACCGCAACGAAACAATCGATCTGCGGGGCTGGTTCCTTCCTTGCCGGTGCTATTTCTGTAGGGGAGAAGGACCTATTACTGTCAATTTTTCTGTTTTGGTCTCAACGAGGTACTTTAGCGTTGAAATTCGATATCTGATTTGACCACATTAACAAGCAAGTTTCTATCAAAAGTTTTTCAAAATAATGATTCTTCCAATTCCGTCGTAAAACACTTTTCCTCTCATTTTTGAAAGATGCCTACTTTTAATCACCGATAATAACAGCACTGAAATGCTCTTTTCAGCACCTTTTTGAGTGCTTAGAAATTCTACTTTTTAGCAATTGCATCGAAAAGTAACACTTTATAATAAGATTTCATAGTTTGACATTTATTTTGACGGAAAATTCGTTATAGATCAGAACCTCCAGAAGTTAAATTCATGTGCCGTGGAAAATCATTGGGAGCCTACTCGTTTTGCAACTTTTCCATGTCCCCTTTCGCGCTAATCAATACCGGCTTCGGCTACGACTGGGTTCCTACAATATACTGTTTCAACTGGGCGTTTACGTGATTTTTGTTCATTTCAGTGGTATTTGTCTTATTTTGGTGTCCGAGATTCTTCTGAATCATATTCTAACTAAATCTGGAAATTTTTGTTGTTTTACTTTGCGACTCTTATATAAAATGGTAATTTCGCTAAGAAAAAGTATCAAAAAATTACAATCTTCAAACAACTTTTATTTGAGTTATCAAAAAAACCCTCCTAAGATTTTTACATCTTTATAAAGAAGAAGTCTTGCGCTTTCAAATGCAACAAACAGATTTTTTTGTTTCCACCAAAAAAAGAGACAAACATTTGGAAAAGGCTTATCAAAAACCGGAAATCGCTCTAATTTTTTTTTCAGCTGTTCATACAAAAATGATATGTGAAAATTCAAAAATCTGTATCTTTTGAAGTAATTTTTTGATCGAGTTGATGTCTTCCACAAAGTTGTAGGTATGGATATGGACTACACTGAAAAAAATGCTACACGGTAAAAAAAATTTGGTGATTTTTTATTTAATTTTTTGTCACTAAAACTTCATTTGCAAAAAAACACTATATTTTTTTTTTATTTTTTGATATGTTTTAGAGGACATAAAATGCCAACTTTTCAGAAATTTCCAGAATGGGCAAAAAATCTTTGACCGAGTTATGATTTTTTGAATCAATACTGATTTTTTCAAAAAATCGAATTATCGGTCGCAAAAATTTTTCAACTTCATTTTTCGATGTAAAATCGAATTTGCAATCAAAAAGTACTTTAGTGAATTTTTGATAAAGTGCACCGTTTTCAAGTTATAGCCATTTTTAGGTAACTTTTTTGAAAATTGTCGCAGTTTTTTATTTTTTATAATTAGTGCCCATGTTTGCCCACCTTTGAAAAAAATATTTTTGAAAAGCTGAGAAAATTCTCTATATTTTGCTTTATTGAACTTTGTTGATGCGACCCAAAAAACTCTGCGCATAACTTTTGATAGGGTTGTCAGATCTTCAATCTTTTGAACTCGTTGGAAAGGTCTTTCGAATACCTTTCTAAAAATGTATAGTATGACAGGGTTTCTTACAAAAACCACCCTTTTTACAATCTTCCGGACTTTTGTTAGAATCGTTTTTTTAGCATAACTTTTGAAGTACTTTACTAAATTTTATAATTTTCAATAGCGACTTATGGGACCTCAAGATGAATCGAATAAGACCAATACGGTTCAGCCAGTGCCGAGATAATCCAGTGCAAATTTTTTTTATCAACATCCCACCACACACACAGACATTTGCTCAGAATGTGATTCTGAGTCGATAAGTATACATGACGGTGGGTCTAGGAGGTCAAATTAAGAATTTCTTTTTTCGAGTGATTTTATAGCCTATCCTCAGTAAGATGAGGAGGTAAAAATTAGAAAATTCAGGACCATCCTAGTTTCTTTGAAACTCTAAATTGTTTCTCCGAAGCAGAAATAATTTTTTCCTGCTGAATTCACTTCTCAGACCACTGTGGCACCGATTTCAGTAAAAGAATGTAAGCTCTGCCAAAATGTTTTCAAGCTTAGCAAGTTTTTAGCGAACTCAAATAAGTTTTTAGTTAAGACGAAAATTGATATTTCAAAAATTCACTGCATAAAAACAGGACTCTTAATTGGTTGCTCTGAAATTTGCTCCACAACATTGTGCTTTTTTGCTCCTGAAAAATGATACAGAGTGCTCAAAACTGGTCTTAAACGTGTTTTTTCTTCTTGAAAACAAGAAGCTGTATCTTTTTTCTAGGAGAAAATTTGCATCATACTCTTTTCGAGATAGTTATAGAGTTAAGACCTTCTTCACCTTCTTCAACAACTTAATACGAGTCCGGTTTTTGTACTGCTTGGTTTGTTTTTTGATTTTGGAATCCGAAATATATGTTTTTCCCTTACAAATTCCCATACATTATTGAATCGCTTTGCACTATGTTGAGACCAAATCAATGATTCCCAAACTTTTGGGGAGTAAGCTTATGTGCCCTTGTGAAACTTTAGACTTCAAATGTCAGAGGTTCTATCAATCATGTCAAATCAAATTTAACATAACTAAAAATAGGTATTCTTCCCCTAGTTCATCTTCAGCATTGATGGATAAAGCGCCGCAGAAGAAGCCTCGCTGACGACGTGGTGGAATTCCGTGAATGAACAATAAATTTGCCTCAATCGCGTTCCGCGGTGTTTGTTTTTATGACTGTGTGTGTGCTTTATCTCGCGGATTTTTAATTAAATTTCATAAACACATCATCTACGCTTTTTCCGATGGGGCGGTCGTGCAGCTTCACCACCATCATCCGGTTTGTCTTATTACACCGACCCCCGCAAGACAAAAGGGTGTCGAAAGATTATTGTTTCTGAGCTGAAGTTTTTTTTTCTCTCTTCTGATGTTGAGACCCCTGAAGGCGGAAGACTAATTGTTTGTTGATTACTTCCCCACCGTAATAAACCGAACACCGCCCCCTCCTTCTCATGCATGCATGTTTGTGGTGCAGATGTCTCACACAACAGCTGAAATTTGCGCAGATGATGATGGCTTGCGTAATGCGAAATCGGATAGCTCTGAACCCACAGCTGTGGCTTGATCTCCCACCAGCATGCAAGATGAACAGATTCGCTTGTGAAATGGAGTAGTAGTTGGCGATTTAATGCTTCCTGAACTGTGGTGAGGAATGTGTCCCCCCTTGGGTGCATCGGATTACGCGCTGCATGTGGCAACCACGTGTCTATTTCTGGACTATTGAACTGAGATCTATTTTGAGTTCTTCTCATAGAAACAAAATTCTCATTCAAAATACTTAATAAAATATAAAAAAAGTGATCAGAAATGATTTTTGAGAGTGTTGTTTACCGTTGTACATAAAATTTAACATTGGGCTTTATTTGAAAAGAAATCATTAAAAACCGAGTTAGGAATCGACACTTTCTAACTGTTCCAATGCTCATGAGCGTGGGACAACTCAAGATAAGTTGAAAACTTGACGTCATTAAACGAAGAACTTAACTGTTCACTTTTTTGTATGCTGTAAGCATCTCAAAAGTATCCAAATTACCAGATTATTTCTGCGATAATATTCACTATTCTTAAAACTCAAAAGTTCAAATCTCCAAAAAAGACCAGTTTGTTTGCGCCGTTAAAAACACACTGACTTAATTTCAAACTCCACGAAAACAGTCACTTCTAAGACTTGTCTTGGTTTAATACTTCCTCCGACTCAACTCAGTAGTGTCTTATCTTAACGTTTATTACATCGCGAGCACTTTGGTGCGCGAAGCAACGGTTCTACCAACTTTTGCTGTGAGAACAAAGTGAACCCAAACTTTTGCTTGCTGCACACTAATTACCCACTTCGTGCAGCCAAGACATCTCTTTCTCTTCAGATTGTTCTTCTTCTTTTGACAAATGGCTCTGTTTCTCGAAACACGTTTGCCACGTTTTAGCTTGTGGAAATGCAGTTTGCTTACTTTTTTTATGTTTTGCTTCAGCTGAAATGGCGTTTTTTTCGGTCGAAAGTTTCTCCTGCTCGAGTTTTTTGGTATCAGATGGATTAAAATTGTGGCACTTTGGTGCCTGTTTTGTTTTGCATATATTTGTGTTATCAGAGTGAGCTTAGAGTTATTCTTTATTGGACGGCAACATGGCACCTAATAAGGTTGTTCTGTGTTGATGGACCGAGTAGATTCGTGCAATCTGGTGTTGTTTGTTTGCAACATGTTTCTACTATAAAAACCTGCAAACAATATCTGCGATCTTCTTGAATCAAATAAACAAGTTTTTATTGCATATCTTTTCCACACCCAAACCAAAAACCTTTTACAGCGAATGTAATCCACAAATCGTCGCTGTCGCGCTATCTTGTCACAATTGCATTTTGGGACAAATTGTGTTAAGGATACCATTTTGTGCAGCTCTCCATGCCTAAAATTTTGAGCTTCACAGTTCCTTAAAACTCGATTTCAATCTTAAGATATTCAACAAAAACCGAAAAAACTCCGTGCATTGTTGTCACTTGACATGTGAAAGAAGTTTCAAACTTGTCGTGATATCTTGACACATCCTTAAAAATTGTTGTAAGTGCGACAACTTGCCATAGGGATTTTAGGTCAGAACGCGTTTGACACACGTACTAGCCCGTCTACCGTAAACATTTGTAATTATAACTCGGGACTCTGCTCAGAATGGTCAACCAAACAAATCCTGTTTGTTATTGTTTACATTGCGTGCTGCGTTTTTCTCGGAACGTCAAAAAGCTACCGGCGACAACATTGCACTGTAACTGAAAATCGCACTTTGCAGAGTTCGTTTTCGCACTTTTTCATACGGTTTTTTCAGTTCAACTGCGATTACACTTTTTTGTGTAATCGCAATCGAACTGAAAAAATCGTATGAAAAAGTGCGAAAACGAACTCAGCAGAGTGCGATTTTCAGTTACAGTGTGCACGACAGCATCGAAATCAATACATTGTTTGACAGTCATTCCGACGCAAATCGAGAAATCAAAAGTGAGGGTTTGTGCGTGCAACATAGAGTAAAACTTTCGAAGTGCCACGCAAAATTTCACAGCAACTTCACAAGAAGTTTGACTCCATGTTGCAGATTTTACAGCTCGAGAGACTTTTATGACGTTTTTCGTACGCACATAAGCGCACCATTTGATTTTGCTGCCTGACAAAATCTAATCTCACTTTATTTTCGTGTACGTACACGCAATACATACGCACGTAAAGTGCAACATGGAGATAACATTCTGTCAAGCTGCTGTGAAGATTCTCATGACATCTGCGAAAGTTTCCCTCCATATTGCCGGCTCACATCTCTATTTTGAAATTCTCGATATAATGGTGATTTGCTGAGTTTCTAGCAAAACATTGTAATAGGGCCGAAGCCGAAGTGAAAACAAAGAGTGAGCAGGGTAGACTCTTTGTTTACACTTCGGCTTCGGCCCTTTTGCATTGTTTTGCTTGGTTTGTGTTTCACCTGTTTTGAATGTTTGTAAACATTGCATCCTTTAGCAACTTCAGAGGCGTCTGACGTTTAACTTGCCTATGTAGTAGTGAGATCGAAATTGCTTAAAAAAATCATGAAACTGCTTCATTAGGCATTAATTTTATCCATATTTTATGCAAAAGAGGAATGAATCTCGAATTCAAATCAAATCATTTGCCTTAGGGTATTATTGATTTGTCTGTCTGTCAAAACACGATGCTGCAACGTTTTTGAAATTAATCAATATTCACAACCCACTATTCAATTTCTCCGTCCACCCGGAGCTTCGAGTTAATCTTTCAAATTGAATACAATCAGTCAATTTTTCAAACCTAAACCCAACCCTACCTGGCGATATCGACAATTCACGGGAAGTAACTCCCCGTTGCGATACGGAATAAATAACGATCGATTTCAGCTTTTCTCGCGCTTGAATCAGACAGCAGCAGTCGTCGTCGTGCTTGCTGCATGACAAGTTATGAAAGAAAAATCGTTTGACGTATGCATGCTAAATTAGTCCTCGGGTCGGGTTGAACTCTTTGTCCAGTCCACCCACCACCAGCGACGCCGCCGTCTTTGTTTAGTCAAATGTATCGAATTTCAATGATTGTACGGGTTTTGACATTTGTGTATGGGTTTTAGAAACATCTTTTGCTTGGTGTGGTGGAGATGCCCTAAATTGCATGATTCTTATTTAAAAATTACAGTAAAATTTGAGTAATTCGAAATTGATTCTCTAGTTTCAAACAAGAGTCTTGGATTTCTTTTGGTCTAAAAGTGAAAGATTGTCTGGTTTGAGTATCTATTGCTTACACCGGTTGGAATGCCCTAAATTGCATGTTTTGTATTAAATAGGTTAGTTCTGTAGCTTCAAAGGTGGAGAGGTGAAATCTGCGATGAGCGTATTAAAGCTTCAGACTTAAAATCGATACTAAATCGATTTTTGCGCCAGCGTTTAATCTAAGCGGGAAGCAAAAAAAAGCGCCAATGAGAACATAGATTTACCTATAGATATAAGCTCTTGTGTGACATGACAGGTATAGCGGCCAGCAGCAGATGGTTTAAATATTTATCGTAATAGGTTTAGCACGCCCCCCACCACCACCACACTTGAACGCGGCCCCAGACAGGTGACTTGTACAACACGGGTTTTCTTTTCTTTTGTTGTTTTTATTTTTAGTTCTTGGTTTTTGTTTCGGTTTTATTCTAAACTTTCATACTTTAGCTAATTGGACGTTGGTTATTTTAGACTTTTTTCGGGATTTAATTTATTACCTTTTTTTCTTACTATTTTTTTAAAACAAAATTCGTATTTTTTTGGACAGTGACCTTAACATGAAAACCTTTGTCTCGTTTGGATTTGCAGGTGCACACCCTCGCCCCTTAAGTCAGTAGACAGTGACTGTGAACGATTAGAATTGGTAAGATCTGTGTTCTAAATTGTCCGAGACCAAGACCGCGATGACCCCGGGACGACGGTAGCGAACACACAGAACCAGCATGACGACGATCATCGACGGTCACCAGCACGACGATCATGCCAAGTTGGTGACGCACCGGAAGTTTTGAGCAAAAAGCGGGGCTCTTCTATGTGGTTACGGGGAGATTTCGAGCGTGGAGAAACGGACTTCGGGAACGAGTTCAGCATGCTGGAGGAGGAGTTGGAGATCGCGCTGAAGGTGATCGTGGTGGGGAATGGCGGGGTTGGGAAGACCTCGATGGTTCAGAGGTATTGCAAGGGGATCTACACGAAGGACTACAAGAAGACGATCGGGGTGGACTTTCTCGAGCGACAGATTGAGCTTGATGGCGAGGACATCCGGATCATGCTGTGGGACACGGCCGGGCAGGAGGAGTTTGACGCGATCACCAAGGCGTACTACCGGGGAGCGCAGGCCTGCGTGTTGACGTTCAGTACGACGGATCGGGCTTCGTTCGAGGCGATCCGCGATTGGAAGGTCAAGGTGGAGAACGAGTGCTGTGAGATTCCGACCGTGCTAGTTCAGAACAAGATCGACCTCATGGATAAGGCGGTGGTGTCGTTCGACGAGGCCGAATCGCTGGCGCAATCGCTCGGATGCCGACTGATACGGACCTCGGTCAAGGAGGATGTTAACGTGGCCAGCGTGTTCCGGTACCTGGCGACCAAGTGCCACCAGCAGATGAAGCAGCAGTACAGTGCGGCGATGCCGATCTCGCAGCCCACGATCAGCGCATTTAGTCCCACTTTCCAGTCGAAAGCCACCAGCAATACGATCCAACTAACAAGGCCATCCGTTAAGCGAAAACCACTGCAGAAGAGGTGTGGCATCTTTTGATCGGGAGAGATTACGCGCGTGCTCTCTTGACGCATCGCCATTTTGACATTTTAGCATGACACATAGACTTGGTTGTTCAACCTGGCCGGCAGCGAAATTATCGAAAAGTATAAATTGTCTCAGACATGGAATATGCTCAAACAACTGTCCCGGGTAGTAGGTGGTGTTAGCCCTCGCGCTGCTTCCAGCGAACCTGGCAGTCAATTCCGAGGTAGTTGGGCATTATCTGGCCCCGCCTATACATAAATGTAGAATCCTCTACAAACATTCTCATGGCCAATATGCTGCACAACATTTATTTTTATCAAAATCAAAATGGCGATTGCGACAGGCGAGCATGACCGTGACCACCTCAAGATGATAATGATAGCAATTGTTGATTTATCCGCGAGCTAGTATTTTCTTCTTCCTCACAACAACGATTCCAGCGGCGTTGTTGGGGAAGCTTGGAAGTCGCTGGCTTCGCGCGGGTTTTGTTGAAAATTTGTTAAATTGCTTCTGCCCGCCGCCGGATAACCCGAGACGAACTGTTGATAGTTGGAGTAGGTAGTAGTTTCCATGTACTTACATTATTTTAATTCTAAGAAACTGTGGCAGCCACGCAGAGATAGCACGATATGATAATTATAGAGTTGTAATGTTACTTGTAATAATGGTTATACTCAACAAATCTTAGCTAGGTATTATATGACAATTGTGTGCCGCTCAACGAATCTTTACAAAGATGAGAAACTGAAGACTTGATAGGAGTGGTGGGAAGGTTGCTTTCCGTAATTTTACAATGTGACTTTGTAACATTACGGCAGCTTTGATGTGATTCGAGCTAACCAGTAAGACAAATTCGACGAATTTAAAAATCTTTTCAGACGGCAACAAACAAGCTCAAATCTCCAGCCCAAAACGTAGTTAGTACAGCCTCTGACGCGCAAAAGAAAGCGAAAATACTCGGCAAATTTCCATGTTACGTTACGTACATCCACATCTCTCTCTACCCACACTATTTTGATACTAATTATCGCATGTTGCAAGAGGAGTGAATGACTGAGGAGGTGTAATTGGAGTGTTTTTTTTAGTACGGTCGTGATCATGCAGGGTGAAAGGAAAATCGGCACGAAAGGAAAATTGTTTCAGTCAGCTGCAAACGAGAGTAGAGTAAGTCAGACCCAGGGAGCAAAAAAACGTTGTGAATAATGCAAATGATGATGATGTTAATAAAAAAAACGCGGACGAACAAAATCCGATACTTAAAAGAAAACTCTGAAGCTTTGATACGCTCGCTGTTTGTGTTTTCATTCTCACGCCGTTGAGCTTCCTTCTTTGGGTTGTTTGTCTTCCACCTGTCGAAAGAAATTCCAGATTAGGTAACCTAATAGATTATGTTTGCACTATATTTAAAAACCGAAAAACAAAAAAATAAATAAATAAAAATTGATGCAAATTGATTAGTTCAAACAAGTTCTAAGGGTCCAAACTAATTTTAAACAAAATTCAAACAAAATTGAAACAAAATTTAAACAAAATTTAAACAAAATTTAAACAAAATTTAAACAAAATTTAAACAAAATTTAAACAAAATTTAAACAAAATTTTAACAAAATTTAAACAAAATTTAAACAAAATTTAAACAAAATTTAAACAAAATTTAAACAAAATTTAAACAAAATTTAAACAAAATTTAAACAAAATTTAAACAAAATTTAAACAAAATTTAAACAAAATTTAAACAAAATTTTAACAAAATTTAAACAAAATTTAAACAAAATTTAAACAAAATTTAAACAAAATTTAAACAAAATTTAATCAAAATTTGAACAAAATTTGAACAAAATTTTAAACAAAATTTGAAAAAAATTAAAACAAAATTTGAACAAAATTTAAACAAAATTTTAACAAAATTTAAACAAAATTTAGACAAAATTTAGACAAAATTTAAACAAAATTTAAATAAAATTTGAACAAAATTTAAACAAAATTTAAACAAAATTTAAACAAAATTTGAACAAAATTTAAACAAAATTTAAACAAAATTTAAACAAAATTTAAACAAAATTTAAACAAATTAAAAAAAAAATTAACAAAATTTATTTTTATAAAATTTATAAATTATTTTTATTTTTACAAAATTTATAAATTAATATTAAACAAAATTTTGACAAAATTTAAACAAAATTTTGACGAATTTCTACAAAATCGAATAAATTATACCAAAATTTATGCAAAATTTGATAAAGTTTACACCGAATCAAAACAAAATTTAAATAAAATTTTATTTGAAAAAAATATCAAAAAAATTAACAAAATAAAAAATAAAAATATATAAAAAATTAAATAACGAGACAAAGTTTCAATATTTGAATGAAAACAGTATTTTATAAAGAGCAGTTCTCTCAGTAATTCGATTTTTTTTTCGTATTTTTTTATCCGGTTGAAACTTTTTTTGGTGCCTTCAGTATGCGCAAAAGGCCATTTTGCATCATTAGTTTGGCGATAAAATTTTCCATACAAATTTGGCAGCTGTCCATACAAAAATGATGCATGAAAATTCAAAAATCTGTATCTTTTGAAGGAATTTTTGATCGATTTGGTGTCTTCGGCAAAGTTGTAGGTATGGATACGGACTACACTGGAAAAAAATGATACACGGTAAAAAAAATTGGTGATTTTTTATTTAACTTTTTGTCACTAAAATTTGATTTGCAAAAAAACACTAATTTGATTTTTTTTATATGTTTTAGGAGACATAAAATGCCAACTTTTCAGAAATTTCCAGTTTGTGCAAAAAATGTTTGAACGAGTTATGATTTTTTGAATCAATACTGATTTTATCAAAAAATCGAAATATTGGTCGCAAAATTTTTTCAACTTCATTTTTCGATGTAAAATCAAATTTGCAATCAAAAAAAAATGTAGCGAAATTTTGATAACGTTTAGGTAACTTTTTTGAAAATAGTCCCAGATTTTCATTTTTTTTCGTTTTTTGCACATGTTTGCCCACTTTTGAAAAAAAATATTTTTGGAAAGCTGAGAAAATTCTCTATGTTTTGCCAGAGCTGAGCAACTAATGGTCCGATTTAGAATGTTAAAATATGAAACATTCGTGAAATTTTCCGATCTTTTCGAAAACAATATTTAAAAAAAATTTGAACCAAGACATTTCAAAAGGGCGGAATTCTGATTGTTTAACCAGTTGATTGATTTCTATTTCAATTCTATTTCAAATGATCAAAAATTCTAAGTTTTATAAAAAAACAAATGTTTAGCCTTCTGATTTTTTTGCCGGTTTTGAAGGGAGTGAAATAAATTTTGAAAAATATTTGCCACGGCCTTATTTAAAAAAAAATCTCAGCAGCAATATAAGTAAAAAACTTTTTAAAAACTTTGTAAAGATTAATCAAATTATTATCTTTAAATTGATAATTTGAATAAACAAAGTACAAGTAAATTTAAACGAATTCAAAAGGTTCCATATAAAATTAAATATTTTCTAAATTTAGTTTAACAAAAAAACAACAAAGTATTGTTAAAATAAATTTTTAGTAAGGTTTAAACATAGTTTAGTCCACCCTTTTAGATTATTCATAAATTTTAAATACCTTCCAGTTCAACTGATTCCTTTTTCGAAAAAAAAAATCTTTTTTTTATTTAATACTCAGTTTTGTGCTAATAATCTAAAGCAAATATAATTACAACAATATGTCCCTTGAGTATGTCTGGATTCTAGAAGTTTTTTTTAGGAACATGAAATTTGAAAAATATTCGCAACAGTTTTAATAAAATTTAAAATGACTATGTTAGAGTTTCAATAGTGTAGATATTAAATCTAACGATTGAAGTTATTCACAGCTCCACGGAGATTTCTTTTTGGTACAAAAAAGACTAGATCACGCAATCCAGTGCTGCCAGAGCTGTTGCTCGCATGCACTTGGTGCATAAAATTTTCCTGCAACAATGTTGCAACTTGCACCGAAACGCACCGGTGGCGAAAGTCGATAATGGCCGCGAGTGTTACGCATAATTGCTCGCGTAGTTTGCGCGTCGCCCAGAATTGCGCTGAGAAAGGCCCAAATTGGTCCTTTGTTGTGTTGATGATCTGCTGGCAACAGTGTTGTCGACATGGCTTCAACAGGGCAGGTTCGCGTGACTCGATTTGGGAGAAATTTTCTAATTTGATCAAATCTCCTCCAGCAGTCATTAGGCGTTCCTTTTTGAACCATTTTTCGAGGTATGCAAACTTGGCTGATGGGCTGTCTCGAATCTCTCGGAATCATGAATCAACAATCTGAAATAGAAAAAGACACGCATGCAACACACCGTCATGTGGCTGCTGCAGCTGCACGAACCTGGCAAGTCTTTTGATTGATGGTTTGGTAAGTCACTTTCACTAGTTAAGTGTGGAGGGTGGTTTGGTGGCAAGCAAAAAACAGCAGTGGCATTAATTAATATCATTTTTGTGATGTATCGATCGCGATTGGGACTTTGAGGAACTAACGGCGAGTAGAAAGGAGAAATTTGATCTGGTTTTTGTGGTTGGAGACTTTTTTTTGAAGGTTGTTAAACTGGTTGGTGGCAGTTTTTGTTACGAAATGGAGTGGTTTTGGTTCCGGTATCTGTTGAAATGAGTCACTGCAGAAATTTGTTGAAATTCAGTGTTGCCAAATGAAATTAATAGATATGTTAAAAGAACTGTTATAATAGAAAAGCTGATTGAATTTTAAATTTCTTTAACATTCTTGAACTATTTTTTTCTGTAAATTATGTCTTGGTTTTCATAAGAACAAAACTAAATTCACTTCAAATAAACAAATAATAAATCAAATAAATCTTAATTATATTGAAATAAACGAAAACTTAATCAATCAAAAATAATACAAGTAAATGAAGAAAAACATGAAACAAGAAATGATAAACTTTTCGTATATTGAAAATAAGCTAAAATTGTAGTGGAGTAGAGGGTTGGCTCTGTTTCTCACCACAACAAATGAACCTTAAATTAATTAAATCTTTTGTTCCCTTCTTCAAACACCAACTGTTCGCTGTAAGTCATTCACTTTCCAATGTTTATTGATTCGATTTCCTCCCCGTTGGCTTCAATGCTTCTTCTTGTATTCCTGCTTGGTCATGATTAATGTCCAATCTGTTGCTGCATCCATTTTGATTTGATTTGCTGTTTGTCGCTGGCTGGCTGGCTTCCACGTGGCGTCGTGACTGGAATGGCCATCTCTCTGGTTTCGAATAGATCCCCACTCCTCTTTCTTGAGGCATCAAACCCCCCTGGTCCAGAGATGACCGTGGAGCGTTGAAAATTTGATCACGTCTGTTGTGAGACTTGGGAGTTGCTGGTGGTGGTGGTGGCGACGAACCGCGAAACCACGCGCCGGGATTCAATTCACCGTAAAAATGGACTTCCACGAATCTTTTCTTATTTCGCCTCAACTCCCCGTTTCTGGACCCCCTTCTGGACGACTGAGGTTTGTTCAGGTGAGCTGCGCAATAAAGAAACCTTCGCAGCAGCAGCAATTCAGCAAGTCGTGAAAGAAGCCAACCCAAAGCCCAAAAGAATGAATTCAATTGCGAAAGTTTATTCATCTCTCAGAGTCAAGATTGGTGGTGGTGGTGGAAGAGTTCACAGCAAAACGAAATTTGATGTTACGGTTCCGCTAGGTCCAACAGAAGAACTCATTTAGTGGCTTCTTCGCGGTAATGGTTTCGTCCGAAGTCTGCCAAAGAAACTTGGGAGTGGTTCTTTCCGAATTACCGAGGTTTCAATAAACCGGTTAGTGGTGGAATGATTTGATTACGTGTGCTATTTTAGGTTAATGTTATCGAACGTCTGTAGAAGTTAAAGAAAACATTCTCCTTGGAAACACAATTTGACTTGACTTTGCATCATTTCGATGCTTCTGTGCCTTCTTGCCTGTGTGGATCAATCGGACTCACAATCTAGAGGTCGCCGGTTCGAATCCCGAGGCAGACGCAAAAATTCTAAGTGATATTATAGGTATTCGGTGCCCTCTCCCCGTGCCATACCTTCACACTTAGGAGACCCGGGAGGCGGAGTCTTGTCGCAAAAAGAACGATACAGGCCTGTGGATCCGTTGACGAAACCGCAAGATTTAAGAGGGCCTCACCCAAACAACCCTCCATTTTCCAATGCCAATAACTCATTAACCAATTTTCAATGTCAATTTTGAATATTTTAAAATCAAGATTAACTTTTGAACTAACTCTTTTGAAATGTTAGTCTTCATTTTTTATTCAAAATATTCAAAAACCATTAGCATTACCATTAGCTGTTGAAATACTGTAAAATTAGGGTAATTTTTTTTCGTAAAATTAAATTTTCACAAATAAATTTCTTTTTTTCAGAAAATTCATAAAGCCATTTCAAAATTTATTTCATGTTTTTAAAGTACCACGAGTAGTGCGCCCATCCCGGGAATTCCTGGGACAAAAATCCCGGGATTTTTCCAAAACCGGGAATTCCCGAATCCCGGGATTTTTTATATTTTTTCCCGGGAATTCCCGAAATTGAAAACAAATCAAATTTCTGTCTGGAAATTCAGATTTGGTTGAAGAAATAGATCAACAGTTGATACTTAGTAATCGATAAGAATTTTAAAGCATTAAATTTTGTGTTGGCATATATCAGCATCAATTTGGCTTATTAGGGAAATTTGTTATTTGAAATTTTAGTTTACAGATCCGCAAAATGCTTTCTACCTTAATTTTTTTTATTAAATTTCAATTATTTAAAAAAAGACTTAGTATATTTATGACCTGAAACTTAAAAAAAGTATTGTATTAAAAAAATAAACTTTTCATCAGAAAACCGGCAAATCAGGACAAAAGTAACGAATTAAGACAGCTGTTTAAGCTATTTTTTTTGGAACAATGTTCTGATTGTTTTGATTGATTTCGGTTACAACAGGAACAGAACAAAACAATTAGTACACCGATTTTCAAATTTATTGCTCTAAAATCTCCTGTACCTATTCAGACTGCAGTCCCGAATATCCCGCCAGATGGTGACCTAAAGATAATTTGTAAAATATGTTTTGAGCTAATTATATGATTGAAGCAAGAAAAACGTAACAAATATAATGAATACAAAAATTTTATGATTGCTTCAAAAATTTCCCGGGATCCCGGGAATTCCCGGGTTCAAAACATATTTTTCCCGTTTTCCGGGAAATTTAAAACCCGGGAGAATTGGACGCCCTAACCACGGGGGATTGTTTGAATAACGTTTATTTCTGAATTTTTTATCAAAATTAGATTTTTGTAGCTTTTATAAATTTTGAATTTTGGGATCACGTATCAAATAATGAAGTGAGACTTGGAGAAAACGATATATTCATAAATTCATTGATATTTTGTAAATTTGGGGTATAGGCATAACTGTAATGATGTGTTAAGCATTTTGTGATACTTTTTGCGCATTTTTTTGTGTGAAAATTATGCATGAAATTTGAAATGTTGTCCCCTACACATTTTGGCCACACCTAAAAATACAAAAAATGCATGAAACCGGCCGACTTCTTAGAGAATTGCTCATATGTTAAAGAGGCAACTTAGCTTAAAGCTAAGGAAAAGCATGGACAACAATAATTTCACAAATTATAATAAAAAACATTAATTAATCATATAAAAAAATCAGAACAATATTCTGCACAGAAAAACAGACGTAAAACGTTGAACATTTTTATCAAAAATCAATCGATCAATCTAAAGTAGAGCCATCTAGTTGTGATCGCGCACACCGCACAAAATGTATGTTAGTGTGCGTGATAACGAGCTGTGGGGAATTCAAAACTGGAAATTGACCGTTAAAACAATGATTGATGGACATTGAAAAGATTTACGTCTGTTTTCTGCACAGCAAAAAACCGATGGTAAAATCGCATGCAAAAGCATACACATCACCTTTGTGAAAAAAATCACTTAAAATTACACTCATGAATGTACACCAAAAATTGTGTAATATTACACAAAGCCCATTTTTGGTTCCAGGGATAGGTATCGAATTGGTATTTGTTTGGAAACGTCATTTCAACTATAAACAAACGAAATATTTTATTCTCAATCTGATGTATTGCCCACCGAAACACTTTATTTTAACATTTGTATTTATAAGTAGAAGCTTTTTACATTTTAAAGAATATGCAACTTCTAAAATAATCGATGTTCTTTCCCGATTTTCGATCTTCTTTCGCACAACCAGCTCGGGCACTTAGTGTCGTTTAGAATCGTTTGAAAAGCTTTCAAAGGAAGGTCCGTGTGTGGACGATGCGTTGTCGTTCCCTGGAGCTCGGTCATCCGTTGCATCCGCGTGAACTTGTTCTACGACAACCTTGTCCGGGCGACCGCAATCAGCACGGACTTGTTCTCCGGCTTTCCGTGCACTGAGTTTGGGGGAAAATGGTAATATTAAAATGTGATTTGGAAACCCAAAAGTATAATTTTTCACTTACTCAAAACATGTTAAATTAACTAAATAATTTCCGCCATGTTCCTGGATGAGCTCATCGGTATTTAACCAAGGCAGAGTGGTTGCGTGACCGTCTAGCTCGCGGACAAATTGCTGATAGAGTAATATTCCAAGTCTATACACCTGCTGGCGAATGGTTTGTTTCTGTACGGGTTGGCCAAACACGAAGAACTACTGGATAGCGTAATTGCCAAACACATCTCATTGAAGACCAGCTGCTTTTCGACGGCCGCTGCCTGTTTCCAGCCCGGGATACAATCTGGTTCGGGCGGCAGCTACATTCTTATCGCTAGCTACTGTAAGTTTCATAAATAAATCGCACAGCTTGAGAACCGCTCACCCTGTTAGGCATCCGATAGGCCAGGTGACGCCGGCGGTGCGTTTCGATCACCATCATCGAATCGGCCGAAATGTCAAAATGCGGATTGAACATCCTGGCGGAACTTTCCACATTCTCCAGACTGTTCCTTGATCTTGACCTTGATCTGATCCGTCAGCTGGAAAAGGACGACCTGGACGACCTAGAAGAGTAGGGTCAGAAACCAGGTCAGTACAAGATCCGAAGTAATTACGGAACTCCGATACTGCTGGGCAGCTGAAGCACGCGATTAAACCGACCACGGAGCAGGTCCTTTTCGATTCGCTTGGACGTCATGAGTGCGTAGTTCGAAGGAGCTTTCAATCCTGATCGACGGAGATGACAATCCTGATATGTAGTCTCCGATTTCAGCTTCTTCTGCAATGGTCCACCTCATGGTTCGTCGGCTCGTTCGGATTTGGCTGCCCCAGTATATCCTGCGGCATCATTGACGGCGTCAACCCCGGAAACGGTACTCCGGCCGTCGTGCAAATCGTACTCCGAGATGTGCACCCCTCGGCAAGCGCAACTAGCTCGGCATCATCCATCTATTTAGCAGATTAAAAAAAGAAACATTAAAAAAAAGTGAAATCGCCCACGACTCAAAAGCGTTGAGCCGCCACCAAATGTTCCTTCTTTCCGGCATTACCTTCGTAGTCACGGGCACCCTGGGTACCAAATAGGAACTTGGCCACATCCGCTGCGTTTCCCACTGCTGAATTCTCGACGAAACACGGAAAATAGGCCCGAATTTTTCACTATTCGCGCGCCTGTCGATTGAACCTCACACAATCTTTTCCACTTTGTTTTGATTTGATTGCGGACTGCGGACGGAGGAATATTTGACAGCTCAAAATGAGACAACACGCATATGCGATATGCTATAAAAATATGGTTAATATTACACAATATAAGAGTAAATGGTGTTAGGCAAAAATCGAAAAGGAGCTATGTGCAAACTGTGTAATATTACAGAAAATTGATTACACACTGCCACGTTACACGCAGGCATTTTACATCTTTTTTTGCTGTGTGTGGTTAAAGCTACCTTTGCACACTCAATGTTTTTTTTACCGATTCTGGGATTTTAAAATTTTGTAATGTTTAAGTCGATAAACCCTATGTCAAAATGAACAATATGACAGCACAAATTGGTTGTAAGATTATAAATGATGAACTTTGCCAACTAATTTCGTTTAAATTTGAATGAAACTAAATTGTTGTTTTTATTACTTTACAAAAAAATACTTCTGATTATGTGAAAGCACAGGAAATCGGAATTCCATTGAATTTTTTGGGATCAAAAACCAAAATACACTCCATAAAAAGGTAGGTTAGCGAACGA